>NC_031775.1:3176038-3209947 GCF_001522545.3 Parus major | reverse complement strand
CTTCCTCAGCTGCGCAGCCTCCGCTGGCCCCGCTCCAGGAGCTCCCTGGCCCTGCTGTGCTGAGGAGCCAGAGCTGGACACAGCACTCCAGAGCTGCCTCCAGGGCTGCCCACAGGGGCAGGGTCCCTCCCTGCCCTGCTGCCAATGCTCCTCCTGCTGCCCATCCTATTGCTGGGAAAAGCCACAAAGCTCAGCCCATCCCTGGAAGTGTCCAAGGCCAGGCTGGACAGAGCTTGGAGTCAGCCTGTGATAGTGGAAGCTGTCCCTGGCCATGGCATGGGCGGTGGCACTGGATGGGCTTTAAGGTCCCTTCCAATCCAAACCATTCCATGACTCTAAATATCCTGAGTTATCGGTTAAATCCCTGTAGCCCTTTATTCCCAAACTTGGGCAGCACAATACATCAATTTAAAAAAATCAATTAGCTGGTGTGGGAGGGTATTTTCTGTGCCTAAATAGCAGCTTGGGTCATTAATGCCATGTTTAGAGGCTTTAGGAGGTGCTTGTTGATGTGGTAAATGTGCAGTCAGGGGAAATAAGGAAATAGTAAGGAAAAGTATCAGTCCATAAGAATGATGATGTGCAGCCTGTTAAAACAATAGAGGTTTTAATGCTGTATCCTTCAGGGACCATTGGAATAATGGCTCAGGCTTGTACCAAATCAAACCTTCAGCTTCTTGTGTTGCACATTTCTCATTTCTCACAGTTGTAGGATTTGATTCTGTTTTATCTGGAGGTATGCAATGTGTGATGTTTCCCTTCAAACAGAAAAGCTGCTATTTTTGCAGCACACACTCAATTTAATCTTTAAAATATTCCCTCTGATATGAGAAGATCAATTTTTTTTTTCTCCTGTTAAGATATTATGGAAAATTGTGAAATGGAAAAGGTGGTTAAGTCAATATAGGAATATTTGAATGCAGGAAGGAAGGTGGACAGGAAATGGGAGCACTCACCTGCATTGCTGATAAATGTTGAATTCTCAGATAGGGAGACAATGAAAAAAACTAAAGATCCTAAATAAGAAATGCTGGCTTTCAGGCTTCCTCTACCTCTGGAATATATTAGATGATACGCAAGGAAAAAAACAATTTTGCCCTCCTACGGACGGTCTTGGCACTTACATTCCCTGCCAAGAAACATGAGCATTATTACAACATCCTTTTAACAAAATGTAGATTTTTGGGTGGTTCCCATTGAAATTTCTATTTGGCAACAACAAGGCTGCCACAATATGTGGATTAAACCTTTAAACTGAAAGGGCTTATTTGAAATTACACTGGCATGACCATTGCAGTGTAGACATGAGATTATGTTCTAGTTACCAGCTCTAAAAAGCGTCAGACAGGTTTTTTGGGTTTTTTTTATAAGCATGAACCAAATGGTAGAATTAATCAAATTGATGCACTTTGCTTCTTCCCTATTTGAGCAGAGGTTATTTATCAATCAGACAGAATCTAAGCTGGCACTTCCATTATGATCCATTTGCAAAGAGGATGGGCTATGGGAGGCTGGATGTGCTGGCACAGGCAGGGAAGTGCTCATGGATGGAATTCCTGTGCTTTGGAGAATCTACCACACCTGGGGGAGAGCCAGTTTTGATAAACTTGCTCATGTTGGGGGTTATTCAGTTCACAGGGACTCACTTTTGGAGTAGACAGAAGATAAGGAGCTGCAGGAGTTTCTCCTCAGTATTTTCAGTACATTTATATCCAGTAATTAAGGAAAAATCATGGCATTTGTCCATTCAAAGCTGCTAAAAAACCTGTGGGAGTTGCAACAGCAAAAAAAACCTGGAAGTATTTTGACGCTAATGAAGGGCAGAGAATCACAGACTGTTTTGGGCTGGAAGGGACCTTAAAGCCCATCCAGTGCCACCCCCTGCCATGGGCAGGGACACCTTCCACTATCCCAGGCTGCTCCAAGCTCTGTCCAGCCTCACCTTGGACACTTCCAGGGATCCAGGAGCAGCCACAGCTTCTCTGGGAACCTGTGTCAGAACTTCCCCACCCTCACATGCCTTTTCCATTTCTGGTTGTACCACTCTGGTCTATGTTACTTACCCAGGACTACATCAGATTTTCTCCCCTTTAAAGAAAATGCATCTTTGTCAAATTCAAAATCAGGGAAAGCATTTTATTTCTTCTGCAAAAATTGATTTTCCGTTTCTAATGGCATTGTATTAGTGACTAAAAATGCTTTGATTTTTAGAACATCAGGTGGAAAAATAGAGGAGTTTTTGGATGATCTCGTGTGGGTACCTGTGTATTGGTAAAATGAAATTGATCACTTTAGAGTAGTTTAGATAGTTAAATTGATCGATAAATTTATTTAGTTAATTAAATTGATAGTTCTAGAGTGGGTTTTCATCCAGTCTGGCTGGTCAATTCATAAACGACTGCCTGTTTTATTTGATTGCATTTGGGAAATTAGGGAGGATTTATGTGACTTGGGCATCTCAATAAAAACACAAATTATTAAAAAAAAATAGGGGGGAAGAGGGAAAAGGTAAGATAAGATTCCTAGCTTTAAATAATATTTGTAGCCTAACTTCTTAATAAGACTTTTCCATGAATCTAAGAGTTTTATGGCTTATAGGGAGTACACTCTCATAACCTGGGCTAGTGGAAGAGGAGGTTGAACTGGATGAGCTTTAAGGCCCTCCCAACCCAAACCACACTATAATTCTGTGAAAAAGATTTGGTTTCTGTCCCTTGGGTGGTTTTGGTGTCTTTCCCATAGAGCTGGTGACAGAAATGTGCTTCAACACCATGCCAGGGCAACATAGAGGATTTTGAAGAATATTCTTGCATAGCATTTTCTGTATTCCTTGGATCTATCCCTGTGAGCCCAGGAGGGCTTTCAGCCAGGCTGTCATTAACCCAGTGACAGACAATTCCTTGGAAACATCTCTGCAGGGGGATTGCATTTCCCTGTTGTCTAGGGGGTGGAAGAAGGTCAGAGTGGAACAGAGTGTTTGTAACTCCAGTGTTAGAGGGGATATTAGTTCAGGATCCCATTGTGCATGGAGATCGTTTCTGCTGTAATATCTACTCTGTCTACTCCACAATTTCTCCTGGCTGGATTTTTTTGAACCAAATGGGATTTCCAGCCGAACTGGGCAGCACAGGCAGCTCCAATCTCTGCTCATTGTGACCAGGGACAGGACCCAGGGAATGGCCAGAGCAGTGCTTGAGTGCTAGGGGAGGTTTAGGTTGGAGATCAGGGAAAGGTTCTTCCCCCAGAGGGTGCTGGCACTGCCCAGGCTCCCCAGGGAATGGGCACAGCCTGAGGCTGCCAGAGCTCCAGGAGCGTTTGGACAGCGCTGCCAGGGATGCACAGCCTGGGATTGTTGGGGGGTCTGGGCAGGGCCAGGGGCAGGATCAGTGATCCCCGTGGGACCCTTCCAGCTCAGGGATTTTGTGGTTCTCTGATTCCTTTCTCATGGAGGTGCTTTGGATCAGAGAGATGCCCCCAGCAGTCCCAGTGTAGTTAAACTCTTCCTAAATGTCCATGATTCTCTTGATGTGAATTTCAGCAGAAACAACAGGAAGTGACGCTCTCCTCACTCTGGAGGTTGTTTGGTTTCTCTTATCCCATTCGGAGCTTCATTGATCCTCCTATCTGTTGCTCTCAGAGCTGTCAAGAAACTCCTGCATTAAAAGGAAAAAGGTCATCACTTCAGAAACAGCCTCAGGATCAAACTGTGGACAAACCTTGGAAGGCAGGGAATATGAATATTTATGTGCCACGTTTGGTGTGATTGCACAGGGGCTGTTTCCTCTTCCAAGTGGAAATACAAGAAGACTGGGAGAAGATGGTTGGCAAGAGCAAAAAATGATCAGATTCAAAACATGGGGAGGTTGTGAAGGAGAGCTGTAGGCTGGAGAATCTTGGGAATTATCTCAATGGCTGTATTCCTGAAATAACAACTAATTCTGATCGTGAGATATTACAGAATCACAATATATATAATACATATGTAAAATATTCTGGTTGTAAAGACAAGGATATGATCACAGAATCATTCAGGTTGGAAAAACTGAAATCATCAATTCCAACCATTAACCCAACCAAGCCCACCACTACTCCATGTTCCCATATCTTCCTAACACTTCCTGGGATGTTGCAGAAGGACTTTGCAAGACCAAGTGAGTCAGTGATAAAATGATAAAATTAGGCATGGCTTAAAAATAAAGTGAAACAGGTTTCGCTGGATCCTTTCACTAAAGGGTCGCCCTAAATTTTCATATGAAATGATGAGCTCTGGCCTGACTTGAGAATGAGGTCTTGGTGTTGGAACTGGGAATGGAATGTGAAGGTTGGCTCGGTGACCCAAGAAAAAAATATAAATAGGAAATGGAATATTAGAAATCATTATTGAAAACAGAGAAAAGAACTGGGAGAAAAGCACTGCAGCTCTGAACAGATCCAGGTGTCCCAAGGACAGTGTCCCAAAAAGGATGGAGAAGGACAGAGGCTCCTCCAGGTGAGGAAGGAAGAATCTGGGACAGGCACCTGTAAGATGCCGTGCCAGAGTTCTGGGAGTGAAGAGGAAGCAGCAATTCAGCCTCTCCTGCAGTGCCAGGGTGAGGAGGAGTTTCCAGCTGAGACAAGGAGGTGGCAAGGTTAAAACAGACAAAATGGGCTCTTCTTTAGAAGAGAAGGTTGTGTGGAGACCTCACAACACCTTCCAGGGTCTCAGGGGATACAGGGAAGCTGGAGAGGGATCCTGCAACAGGAACTGGAGGGACAGGACAAGGGGGGAAAGGGTTCAGACTGACAGAGGGGAAATCAAGATGGGATATTGGGAAGGAATTGTTCCCTTGGAGGATGGGGAGGCCCTGGCACAGGGTGCCCAGAGAAGCTGTGGCTGCCCCTGGAAGTGTCCAGAGCCAGGCTGGATGGGGCTTGGAGCACCCTGGGACCATGGAAGTTGTCCCTGCCAGTGGGAGGGGGTGGGATGAGATGATTTTCAAAGTCCCTTCCCACCCAAACTGTGATTCCTTCTATGGCTTGAATTTGACAGGCAGTGCTGTGGGGCTGAAAGCTGACCTGGCCTCAAGAGGAGGCATGGCTGCCTCATGGAAGATAAGTTTATTAATAAAAAATAAAATCCAGGGAGATCTCAGCTGCTTTTGTTCTCTAGGCTCCTGTCTTTGGCTACAGCTTCAAGTGTGATTTTGGAATTGTTCTTACCATGTTCACCAGGGGTGATCAGATGTCAGAAAAAATTCCTTTTTTTCCTGAAAGAGTGGTCAGGCTTTGGAAGAAGTTGCCCAGGGCAGTGTTGCAGTCACCCTCCCTGGAAATGTTCAGGAGGCATCAGGAGGTGGCCCTTGGGGATGTGGCTCAGGGGTGATGATGCTGCTGCTGCTGCTGCCGGCATGACAGTTGGACTCAATGACCTTGAAGGTGATCACCAGCCTTGGTGATTCTGTGATTCTGTGTCTGTTTTATTCTGAATTTCAGACAGCACAATTCCAGCAGGCAGGGAGGAGATGCCAATCAGTTGAGGCTCACTGGACCAGAAGTTCTTGGATTAGAAACATGCTCTATGGTTTTAAGGCTTAAAAAGTCCTGAATTTTTTGTTTTGTTTTGGTTTGGTTTTGGTTTTGGTTTTGTTTTCTTTCATTTTGTTGGTTTGTTTTTGGGGTTTTTTTGTTCATTTTCACCCCTTCAGAAACTTCAAATCTGCAAGGTTTGGTTGATTTTTGCAAGACTTTCAGCCTTCAACTCTTCCCAGCCTGTTCTGATCACTTGGGTCCATCATCTATTGACCTTTGTTACCTTTGTTTGGGTAGCTCCAAATTTTCCCTCTTTCCATGTCTTATTTTTCTCGTATTTCAGAGGATTTGTGCTTATTCTTTGTTCCTCTAAATTTTGGGGTTTGTACTTGGGGCAACAGATTATGAAAAGAATGAAAGAACTTCATTTTCATTAAAGAGTTGCTCCCTCCTCTTCCTGTCAAGGCTGAAATTTTCCAAATTATTCCTTTGGTTGTGTGTCTCCTGTAGGTACTAAGGACAATAACTGGTTTTTTTAAATTAGCTTTTCAAAGGTTCAGCCCTTGGGTGAACTTAGAATTAAATTAATTCTCTTTCAGACAGCCTTTTTTTCTTTCCTGTGTTTAATACAGTGATGGGATTTGATGTAGAATTAAAAATCTGAGTGCAGGGACAGGGTTTGTATTAGTGATGATGAAAAAAATGAGTACAGGAAAGCCAAACTTTTCCTTTAAATCATTAAAATATTTCTTGAGATCAGTAAGATTGACCCTAAATTTTGTGTCAGAACTCTCAGAGCAATGAAATCATTAAAATCAATAATTGGCATGTCCTGTAATGCTTTTACTGACAGAAATTTCCTTTCTGCAATAAGAAACAATCTTTTTCCATGTAAAATTTAACATTCAGTACTTAAAATTTGGCCTAATGGCTTCATACCTGGTGGGGTTTTTAAGGGAAGAAGGAAGAGTTGTAATATTTGGAAAATAATCTGTAATTACTGTGCACTACCCTGCAGCATCATGAGTCTTGCTGGCCCTGAAGTCACCCTTTACCCATGGACCTAAAATGGATCTTTTGGAGTTTGGGTGCTTTTTTAAGCCCAGTGTCCAGACACATTTTGTGCTGATTTAATTTCCCTGCCACAGTGACAGCAAAGTCACTGACAGGAAAGTCACATTCCTTCTGTGCTCTAAAGATATTCTGTGTTCCTTGTCCTTAAGCCAAGTTTTAATCCAGTTCAGTGCTTCTTTCTGTGTGCTATACATGCTGACCTTGGGAATTATTCCCCAATCCTAAAGTTTAGCCTAAATCCAGATAAATGCTGTCCCTCTTTTCTCCCTGCCCTCCCTCTTCAGTTATCCTGAGTGATCTCCTGTTCAAAGGAGCCACTTTGTCACCCTGCCCTTCCTTCCTTCTCTCCCTGGTGGCTGCTCCCGATTTTAATCACATCCATTTAAATAATAGATCACAGAATCCCAGGATGGTTTGGCTTGGAAGGGACATTAAAACCCATCTGGTTCCACCCCCTGACACCTAATTTTGTTTTCCTTAAGTCTGAGATCTTCTTGGACCTCAATTTGCGGCTTCCCCTGCTACTCTTACACACGGATTTGTGTGTAGCCCCTCACCAGGAATAAATCCTGACATCCCAATTTTTTTAGGATGTGTGAAGTTCACATTTATCCTCATCCACTGCCCTCCCCTCAGCTCCAGTTGCTCATCTTCCTGTTGGGAATGGAGGGGAGGAATTTTTTGGTTTTTTTGTTTCTTTTTTTATTTTATTATTATAATATTAGTTTGGGGTTTGTTTTTTGTTTTGTCTTGTTTTGTTTGGGGTTTTTGGGAGTGGGGGGTTGTGTTTTTCTTTGCTTCTAGGGATGGACCTTCCCATTTTTATCAACTAAAAGATCTGGCATGAAGGCAAACTCCACATTCAGTGTTTTTTAAAAAATTTATTCCTTATTAGCCTGTTTTACACTTCAGAAACTCGGTAGTCCTGGAGAAAAGGAGCAGCTTGGATGTGTCTTAGATAAAACCATTCCCTTTCCTTGCACCTTAGGACAGACATTTTGGATGGAGAATTGCTGAAGTGGATTCTGTGATTCCATGGGGAAATGGGAGCTCTGAATTTTATCTAAGGGAACCACCTTTTGCTCTCTTTTAGATGTTAGGATGTTAAGACAGGACCTGCTGCTTTGGGGGTGAGAGGGGATAGTGGGAACTGGCTGGAAAAAATTCCAGCTCTGGATAGCACTGAGGGCCTGGAGCTGGACTCGAGGATCCCTGTGGGCTCTTTCCAGCTTGGAATTGCACTCAGTGATATCTGTGGATCCTTTCCAGCTTGGAATTCTCTGTGCTTCCATGAGGGAGCCTTTTGCATTGCTCTAATTTCTCATTTTTGGGGGGAGCTGTTTCACCTGCTACTTCGAAGGAGTGAAGTTCCTGCTGGTCCTGTTAATTCCCACAACCATCCATTACTCACTCCTTAAATCCCTTCTGGACCTGCTTTCCTGTCATCTCCAGCCGTCTTCCATCAGGATAAAATTATGGACACTACAAATACAAGCAGACTTCAGCACAGATGATGCAATAAAAGCAGTTAAAGATCTGTGAGAATTAACACATTTCACATAATTTTTTCTTTCTTTTTTTTTTTTTTTTAGCCACTCTTAACTACTGAGTTATACCAGAATCTAACCCTACACTGCTTCTTTTGTGTCTTGGTAAAAATGTGAAGGTCACATCCTTGGGGTTATTTGAGAGATCCCTCATTATTTTCACACTAAAACATTTTCTTTGAAGGACTGGAACCTAAATGTTTTCTGGCTTAGATACGGGTGGCTTTCTGGGTGAAGAAAGTGTGAATTGTTTGCTGTTTAGGAAACAAAAAAGCTCAACCTGTGGCCATCAAGGCCAGGCAAGTTTTTAAAAGGGCAATGTGAGGGAAAAGGGTTTGCACTAATAGCACTCAATGTCTGCAACAACTCTCATGAGGTATGACTTCATCTCTTAAAAAAAAAAAAATACAACAAAACCAAAAATAACAAAAAAAACCCACCCCAAACCACCACAAAATAGAAAACAATAAAACACCCCAAACCCCAACACAAAGAAAAACCCCAAGAAATAGGGCGCGGGAGCAAAAATTGCCAATGTTACAGCTTTTTATATTTTTGGAGCATTATGAAGGGTTTGTTTTGAACTCTGCTCATAGTCAAGTGTTGCTTCTAGGACTGATTTCACGGAACACCTGAAAGCAAATTATTTCCTCACATTGTAATATGAAATTCCTTGTTTCAAACAAAAGGCAAAAATAAGTGGCTGTTTGCAAAGATTTCTTTTTTTTCCTTAAATAGACGTGTCTTTGGAAAAAAAAATGAAATAAATCCATAATTTTGACTGGTGAACACGAAGGAAAGCTGAAGTGATTTTGAGTGGAAGTGCTCAGTGAGGAAGGACTCCTTTGCTTTGTCACTTTGGGCTCCACAGTTTCAAATTTGAAGTCCAATTCTGAGAGCAAACGACTCTCTTTGTGTTTGGCCATGTGTAATTCCCAGCACTTCAGCAAACCCTGCAACACCTTCCTGGGTAAATATTCCTCCTTTTATCCCAGAATGACTTCCAGGCCTACTTAGACATTAAAGCAAGGCCATTATTGTGGTGTTTCAAGCTGTTTGGAAGATTGAGATCCTCTGTTGTTTGCATTTTTCTTTTTTTACGATCTCTTTATAATAAGGAACATTAAGGGTTGTTATAAAGTAACTTGCAGGGGTTGTATGGAAACTTTGGGCTCTGAAGGGACCGATTTTACTTGGAAGAGCAGAAGAAAAGAGTTTTTAATGATGGACAACCATTGTTAGTCCCGTGGGGAGGAGCACTTCAGGAGAGCCCTGGAGGGGCTGGAGCGTGTCCAGGGCAGGGAATGGAGCTGGGGAAGGGGCTGGAGCCCCAGGAGGGGCTGAGGGAGCTGGGAAAGGGGCTCAGCCTGGAGCAAAGGAGGCTCAGGGCAACCTTCTGGCTCTGCACAACTCCCTGACAGGAGGGGACAGCCAGGGGGGGTCGGGCTCTGCTGCCAGGGAACAGGGACAGGACAAGGGGAAACGGCCTCAAGCTGTGCCAGGGGAGACTCAGCTTGGACACCAGGAGGAATTTCTCCATGGCAAGGGAGCTCAGGCCTTGGCAGGGGCTGCCCAGGGAGGTTTGGAGTCCCCATGCCTGGAGGTGTCCAAGGAAGGGCTGGACGTGGCACTCAGTGCTCTGGGCTGGGGACAAGGTGGGGATCAGGCATGGCTTAGACTCCATGATCCTGGAAGTCTTTCCAGCCTAAAAGATTCCAGGATTCTCTGATTCCATGATACATCTGCTTATGAAATAAAATCCCAGCTGCATGTATTGCTTGAGGAGTAGACTGTTCTGGGATTTTCTCTCATGCTTTCAGTATTTTAACTTGGGCAAAAATTCCATCTCAGGACATTTTTGGAGTTTCACTCTCCTGGTTGAGTAGCCAGAGCCCTGCCAGGTAATTTTAGTGATATTGGTTTTGATGCGTGAAGTTTGTTTTCATTCAGTGGAACATTAACTGGACTGGAGCCTGGGGCATTTTTTTCTGTTGTTCAAGAGTAAGAGTAATCCAGTCTAATTTAGAAAAATAATCCAATTTTTCCTAAAAACTGAGAATTAATTTTTTATGGATTACTTAAGGTGTCATCACCTCCTTTGAAGAAAATAACAATTTTTGTATTTATATTTCTTTTTATTTGAAATAGAAGTTTTTAATACTTTTTTTTTTAATAGAGGTTTTTATCATTACCAAGATACTATTGCTGGTTTATAAACAAAGACAATTAACATTTTTCAGATCAAGAAAAGGTGTTTAAATTAAAAAAAAATTAAAACTTTAATGAAGTCAAAGAGGTGTTTTCAGACCAAGGTTCCTTGGACACTTGATTTGAAAAACGAGGAATTATCTGTTTTAAATGAGGGAAATATGAGATTATAAGTAAAACCTCTGCAAACAGAAAGTCCTGTTAACAACAGGAATTTAGGTCCTTTTCTCTCTGTTGTGATCCAGGGTTTATGTGCATCTGGATTTTGGGAATACAAATTTTGTCTATGGGAACAGAAAACTCTTGCAATGCCCTACTGTTGTCTTGCTGCAGTGTACTGTGCAGGACTGTAATTAAACCTGTTTTGCTTTTTATAAACTGGAGACCAAATTACTTTTTGTCTCCTAATTCCCTTGTGCCTTTGCTCGAATTAGTTGTTGGTTGGGAAGTTACTGGAAAAGAAAGCAGGATCATAGGTTTTCATCGGATTAGCACCCTGGAATGGGAAATTAGTGCTTTTATCTTTAGGAAGTTTGAGAATAAGAAAAAATCAGGTGCAAAATATCAGGGAGTGACTACTGAGTGGTGGAGAGCTTCCACTGAGATGTGGGGGTTATTCATGGAAGCAAAGAATTTTGCTGGACACGCATGCACAACTTTCCTGGGGACAAGTTGCCCAGAGAAACTGTGACTGCCCCTGGATCCCTGGAAGTGTCCAAGGCCAGGTTGGACACTGGGGCTTGGAGCAGCCTGGGGTGGTGGAAGGAGTCCCTGCCTATGGCAGGGGGTGAAATGGGATAAACTTCCAATCCAAACCAGCCTGGGATTCAGAAATAGGCAAAATCCAAATTAAAATCCCACTCATGTAACCCTTAAGAGGTAGATTTGGGAGAAGAGGAAGCAAATGTGTCCACATGTGCTGTTTCTACCTTTTGGGTTTGATTTCCTTGCTGTTGCTGTGGATTCTGCTGTACAATCAGCATTCCCAGTTTTCTTTCATCCCTCAGAGCTTTTTCCAAAAGTTTCAAGAGAGTTTAAGGAGTTGTGATTGCACAAGTTCTGGGTGTCTTGTGGCTATGTAAATATGACTGTGATGGAAGAATGTGTTCCTGTTCTTTTCTCCTAGCTAATTTTTAGTTGGTATTTCTCTTTTTCATAATGTTAAGTTCCATAATACAGGGATAGGAGAAAAAAAAACATTTTTAAAATGGATTCTGATTCTTATGTAGAAACATCCCCAGTCCCTGATCAGAACAGGGAACCTTTGACAAATGAGGTGATTTTTTAGGCTGAACAAGACAATGGTCATCCTCTCCCTGCCTTTGCCAATCTCCACATCGAGATCCTGGATGAGAACAACCAGAAGCCTTATTTCACACGGTCTACCTATGAGGGCTTCATCCTGGAATCCTCTCCAGTGGGAACGACCATCTCAGATAACCGGAACCTGACCTCCCCCCTGCAGGTCGTGGTGCTGGACAACGACGTGGAAGAGGTACAGTTTGCTCTTTTAGAGTAGTTGCAGCTTTGTTATTTTGGGGGTTCTTTGTTCCTTTTTTTTTTTTTTTTTTTTTTTACACTGAGACAAACTTATTTAGATCAATGAATACCAAAAAAAAAAATAAAATATCGCAATTTCATTATTATTTTCTCCTTGTTTTTGTTCTGAGTTCAGATAGATTTGGAAGTGGATTTTTTTCTGATCTGTGTTTTTCTCACGTCTCTGGAAGACTCTGTTCTGTTCAAGATGGTGAATGCCCAGTGCACAGAGAAATCAAAATGCATTTTGTGACAGGGATGAGTGTGCCCCACACCATGGAAATGGGAGAGAGGAGCTCAGAGGGAAAGGAATTCCTCATCTGAACCAAAAAGAAGAGGGATAGGAGGAACAGCAAGAGGCTGAAAGTTTATGGCATTCTTTGCTCTGCCAGATTTTGATGTAACGCTACTCAGAGTGGAAATCAGGCATTTCCAGAGGAATAGTAACCAAGTAATAACAGTACAACACCTCTAACCTTTCTTCTGTTCTCACCAAGGTCATTATGGACTTTTTAGCCAATACTTCTTTTCCCTCTAATTTCCATTGTGCCTCCAGTTGTCTCCCTTGATCTTTTTGGTTCCTTCAGCTACAGAAAGAAAGCCAAGCTGCAGGCTTAGGTTTTGTAGGAATTAGTTATAGGATCTCTCGAATAAAGTTCAAGATAAAGACCTGAGAGTCTGAAAACCATCTGCTTTTCAAGGCTTCACTTTGGGCAAATTGATTCTTTTTAAGGAGCACAAGAGCCCGTTGTCACTAAAACATCACAGCATATAGAGTGATTTATCATTTTAAATCCCAAATTCCTGCAGAAGAACTCTATCCATTAAAGTTTCACCATCAATTTATGGGCATTGTTAGAAATCAAAGGTTGGAAGGCAGATGGAAAATTAGGTTGAATCTGGCTTTTGTGGGAGCTGAGTGGAAGATACGGAATGAGGACACAGGGTGGGAATCAGCAGGAATTATGGAAGATCTGGATTGCTTGGGAAACCCTCAGGTTCAGTTCTGTTTAAAGCAAAGCAGTTTCTTGGTTGATCAAATTAATGGGATCTCAGATGTTGCTTTGGATAGGAATAGTCAAGGTGGGCAAGGATCAGGTTTATAAATATAACACAGAGTTTTTTGGATTCTCCATTCCTGGAAGTTTCCAAGGCCAGGCTGGATGGGGTTTGGAGCAACCTGGGATAGTGGAAGGAGTCCCTGCCCATGGCAGGGGGTGGAATGGGATAGGCTCTAAGGTCCTTCTAACCCAAACCATTTTGGCATTCTCTGACACAGAGCCTGTAGCCAGAGGGGATCAGCCTCCTCCTTGGGTGGAAAGATTCCAGGTTTCTGTTCCTTTGGCATCACCTGGCTCATGCACAGCCATTTCCAAAGCCATGGAATGATGCAGTAGTAACATGGATGTGAGAGAAAACCATATTGAAGTGCCTGTGTTTCAGTCCACATGCCAGGTATTCACAGAGTGCTTCTAACCTGGTGTGGGCAGGAGAATTCCCAGAATTCCAGCTGTTGCACAGAGCTCCCATATAAAATGGCCAAAACCTAAAATTGCTCCTCACAGGGCTGGATGGGGGCTCAGGGTGGGATTATCAGCAGAGGAATTGGTCATTAACTTCTGCAGGTCTCAGTGTCCTGATGTTTCTTTGTACCTCAGTAAATTCATGTATTTAGGAATATATCTAAATTTAAGGGTTTCTGATGAGACACTGAGATAAACCCCCTCTGTGCTGGTGCATCCAAGTTCCCACTGGTAACCCTGGTTAATCATAATGAATTCTGCCTGCTAATTGAAAAATTAAAATGACTCCATGTCCTCAGGTAAATGCAGGAAGAAAGTGCTCACTTAACTGTGTGTCTAAGGAAAAAAAGAACAAAAGCCACTCTAAATTGAAACCCTGTGGGAATTATAACAGAGTCCTGCTATAAACCTTGCAGAAATTAATTTATAGATGGGACATTGCAAACAGACCTTTCAGTAGAGCAGCACTGCCAACTGCTGATATAATTAAGTGCTCTGTTTAAATGGCATAAATTAAATTAAGCTATGCAAGTACCTTAAGACCTGAGCAAACTAAAGCTGAGATGAGGAACTTAAACAGAGGGAGCTGAGAGTTCTTTACATAAGACTTCCCAAGCCTCTTCCTTTACTTCCTCTTTGATTTCCATGGGAGAGAATTAATTTATCCAGTGGGTAGGGTTAGTGATAAAGCTGCACGAAGTATCGATCATGGAGTGAGTTGGGATCTTAAAGCCCATCCAGTGCCACCCCTGCTATGGCCAGGGACACCTTCCACTATTCCAGGCTGCTCCAAGCCATCCAACCTGGCCTTGACAGTCCTGTGTTATCTCATGCAGGACCAGGAGTTGGACTCAGTGGTCTCTGTGGGTCCCTTCCACCTCAGGACATTCTGTGAGTCTCAGTGACTTTTTCTTTTCAGAGAACCTGTGGGAAATATGAAAGAATTTTACTTAAGAATGTCTTGGCAGCAACGCAAGCAGACAGAGCAAGTAATGTATAAAATAAGTTTCAAATGCAGCTACCACGTGCAGGTTATTATATTCAGCAATATATCTAGAGAAAGAAAAATAATAGATTTTTATTTTTTTTAACCAGGAGAACTGAAGCATTTTAAATACCAAGGTATTTTTCTCTGATATTTGCCTGATTACTTCTATTGCTCCCAGTTGTTGTTTGAAGTTCTTTTACAGTCAATGCTCTCTCAAGCACTGTTCTCAAGTTCTGCTGGCCCTGAGCAGCCCTGCTGTGACACTCCAACAGTTGCAATAACTCAGGAAATACCCTTCCTAGAATTAAACAGCCATTAATATCATTATTAAAATTAATATAAGGTCAAGGCAAAGACAAAAGGCTGCTTTCCTTCCTTTAAGATATATAAAGATGGGTGTTAAATTTTTTGGATCTTTACACTTAAGGAAAACCAGAAACATTAACACTGATTTGCTTCTGTAGCATTTTGTGTCTTCCTTGATTATTTTAGGATGAATATCCCATGTTTTCTGCCTTCTCACAGGGAACAATTCCTTCCCAATATCCCATCTATCCCTGCCCTCTGGCACTGGGATGCCATTCCCTGTGTCCTGTCCCTCCATCCCTTGTCCCCAGTCCCTCTCCAGCTCTCCTGGAGCTCCTTTAGGCCCTGGAAGGGGCTCTGAGGTGTCCCTGGAGCCTTCTCTTCTCCAGGTGAGCACCCCCAGCTCTCCCAGCCTGGCTCCAGAGCAGAGGGGCTCCAGCCCCACCATGGCCTCCTCCACACTCATTCCAGCAGATCCACATCTTTCTTGTGTTGGGGAGACAACCTTCCCTGCTTTCCCTCTGCAAGGCTCTGTATCTCAGATTGTCCAGGTGAACATGGGAAAGATTTTCTCCTTTCACCCAGTAACAAGGGGGACAAATAACACCTTTCCAACAAAACAAATCTTTCATAGACATTTTAGCACTGATCATCATCCACTTAAAAATGTTGGAAAACTCAGCTGTGTCATCAAAGTGTTATCACTGAGCTTTCAGGGGGTGGGCCTGTGCTGCAAATTAGGAAGTCTGAGCAGTTTGGATACTCTTGGAACTTGTTCTGGCTGCCCTTGAGAACTTCACAGCCAAACAGACCCTCTCTAAAAACTTTTGGGATGTTGAAACACACACAGAATTAATACCCTTGTCTGCTCAGTCTTAGCAGTATCATAATTATCCCAAAAAATTTTGGTTTCATCTTCATCAGTTTTAGAAAACTGTTTGCTTTGGTCAGAGTTGTAACCCCTGGTGGGATTTGAGGAGCAGCAGGAATGAAACATCCACATCTATGCAGGAATTTCTCCAGAGATTTTTCAAGCAGAACGCACTCGAGCCCAGGCTTTGATTATTGAGTGCAGAATTTGTGTGTCTCATTTTGTTGTTTTTTTTTTTTGTCTGTAACCATGAATCCCCCAAGTGTTGTGTTGTCCCTCAGTCCCAGGCTTGTGTTTCCTCACTCATGTTCATTTTGTGTTTTCCTTTGTAGGTCCCACCAGGTGCCTTCCCCGTAGGTATTGGGTGTTGTGTGTGCAAAACACCTTTTTTTGTGTTTAATTGTGTGATTTCTTCCTCTATATCCCACTTTCCTCCCTCATTTCTCCCTGCCCTGATGGTGTTTGAGGCTGGGACTGTTCCTTGGTTTGTGAAGCCTGCAAAGAGCCCTTTAAACACATTGAACCCAATTTAGGGCATAAATTGTGATTGCTCATTAAATTATTAGAAATCTTCAAAGACATCCTGAGTATTACAAAAGTGCTTTTTAAAATTAAAAAGTACCTCAGGTTTGAACTGTGTGCTTGAAATGCTCCTTGCAGGTTGCATGTGAGCTCTTTTTGTGTGGATTGTGATAATTTTCTACTTAAAATTCCATGGTAAACAATTTATCAGAGACTAGCCTTGTCTCCATGACCCAGTAATGTCACCAGAAATCACAAGGCTGAAATCCATGCCCCAGAATAAAATAATTTAAAAAAATAAATTATTGGAGATTGTGTTGGCAATGTAGCTGGGGTTGTTCTCTCTCATGTGAAATATTCATTTAAGTCAAGCTGACTTTTCAGGCTGCATAAAATAGGATAATAATGTCCAAGATCCCTGATAATAATGTCAAATATCCTTGGTAATAATGTCCAAGCATAACAGTGCTTTTCCAGATGAAGGGAATAAATTGCTGTGTGGCTCTGACATGCCTGGGAGATGGTAAAATAGGCATTAATTACAGTAAAGGCAATTACCTTCCATATTAGGAGAACATTTCTAAGACAAGGATTGCAAAGGAATAGGACACATTACTCCAGGAGGGTTTGGGATCTCCATCATTGGTTTTTCTCAGCAATAAATTGGGAAAAAAATGCTGCTTATTAGTGTTCAAAAGGACATGAAAGCAAGAACTGCAAAACTAATTGCAGGTTTTGTAAATTAAATTCTTAACTGACTTTATAATGTCTACAAAGTGAACAATTATGGGCAATTACCTTCCCTAAGTTTTCCTGGAATTAAGAGGTTACTGTTTGCATTGCTAGCTGTAAAATGAATTTTCATTTTACATGGGAGCTGCAGTTGCAGCAAAGCTTTAGACACTGAGGAACCACTCGTGTAGAACACTTGGATAATTCTTTCCCATGGCTTCCTGGAATGTTTTCTCATTTAAATAGTGGAATCTTTGCTTTTTGGTGTTTATTTGGGCTCATTAAAGGCAGTTTCTCTTTGTCCTGGTGTTGTGCCTCTTTGTCCTGCTGCCACTTGGTGCAGGTCAGGGTTGGCTGGGGGTTGGTTGGGGACCTGTCCTATGCTCCCAAGGATTTTAATCCTCCAGGAATGGCACTAATGGAATGACCCTTCCAGAAGAGTTTTGGATTCAGGAAGTATTCAGAGAAGTAATGCTCCCTTGGGAATTTTTTGCTGAATTCAGCTTTTCTTCTTTTATTCATCTGGTTCTCTGTATGTCCTCCTCTGTAGGGATGGGATTTATGGAATGACATTGGGAAGCAGCTGGTAAAATCCTGGATTTTCTGTCATTCCTGGTAGCACTTCTCTGGTTCCTCATCTACACATTCCTGGGGGCAGTTTAAAACAGTTTTTGTATGACTTGTCTCCCAACCTTTCACCTACCAACAGAAATAAACTCTGTAATTCATGAGAGAGAGCAGCTGGAAGTCAGTTTAAATTAACCAGATCATGGACAAGGACATAGAAAGTTGTTGGAGTACTGTGGGCAAAAAAAGAGAAATGTAGTTTGTTTGAAAATTTAACTCACGTAGGATCTGATCAGTTAAACAACTCAAAAACATCTCAAAAGAGGTGGAAATCAGGAGTGACCCAGGTCCTCAAGAAGCCATGAGTAAATTTACAAAGCCTTTTTTTCCTTTCTTTACCTTAAAATGCTACTTCTCAGTTAATTTATGATGTTCCCCCCATCAACTGAGAGGTTCCTAATTCTGCATCAATACATTTGGATTCTTTCTGACACCTAAAGCGACCCCCTGAGCTGCCTCTGTTTCCTGAAATACTTCCCCATTCTCTTTGTTCAGTGCACCAACCCAGCTGTTTTATTGCTATGTTAATCAAGTCCAGCTTCATTCCAGTTTTAATATGAAGATAAATGCTTGAATGTGGTTTCTTATATTAAGTTGTGTCTGGCTTAAAAATTAGTGTTTAATGGGGGAAAAAGGCACTTATTTAAAACCAATACGGGTATTTGTTTACAATTGGATTTTTTCACTCTAGTGGTTTTTTAATGTGTTTTTCATCAAGAAGATTAGTTTTTTAGGCCAGCAGTGAGTTTTTTTACCTTTTTTTTAACAGTTTTGAAGATTTTGTCACAGCATTTGTGCTTTTAGGTTTCAACTAAAACAAGCACTTGCAGCAAGTAATTGGAGACTTAATGTACCTCTGAATTTGTAATAAAATGCTTTTTTTCTCCCTTGATGTTGTTGAAAGACCAAGGATCCACAGGTCCATCTCTTCCTGAACGACTACACCACGTTTTTCACTGTGACTCAGAGTGGCATCACCCGCTACCTCACTCTGCTGCAGCCTGTGGACAGGGAGGTCCAGCAGCTCTACACCTTCTCTGTAAGTTAAATGCCCTTGGAAAACTCTCCAGGCACTGCTGGGAGCATGTGATGGGAAAGGATCAACTTCAGCATCCTTAGAAGTCTTAAAATGGCTCAGAAAGAGGAGAGCCATGAAGGATGAATTGGTTGAGAGCAGCATTTTAAATTCTGCCAGCACCTTCTCCATAGTCCCAGGTTTGGCACCTGCTTCTCATCCCATGGCAGGATCTGAGCCCTCTTTTTTATTCCTGGGCTTGCTTTTCTCATTGCCTTTTCCCCCTTACACCAGGAACCAGGAACCAGGAACCAACCTTGTCCTGGGATTTTTGCTTTATTTCTTTCCCAAATAAATAAATTAAAAAAAAATAAAATAATAGGCTGACAGAAAGCACAGACAGCAGTATTAAAAAAAAAATGAAACAAGAAAAAAAGAGGAGTAAAAAGCTTAAATGGATTTAATATTCCCTCAGGCTGTGAGTGAACCACTTAACAGCCCTACAGCAATTTGGAAATGGGCTGTTGGCAATTCCAGCTCTTCTGCAGGGGTTACCAGTCTGTGCCTCCCTATTTTCTGTCCATTTTTGTTGGAAAGAAGAGTTCAGATTTCCTCTGTGGAATAAGAAGAGCCCCCACTGTAATTCTTGCTCAAAATGTTGGGGAGGTTTAACAGGGCTCTTGGGTATGGTGATACCCAGGTAAAACTCCATGAACTCAACAGCTCCTATCACAGCCCCATCCCAGGAAAATTCCAAGTTATTTCCTCTCACTTCTGCATTGGAAAGGTTTGAATGTGTTTGCTTTGCTTTTGCCCTTGTCTTGCACATGCAGGCTCAAGCTCTGCTGAATCCTCCTGTAACTGTAAATGCAGAGAGAAACAAAATGCTGATCTGGGGTTGCCAGGCTGTATTTTCTCCTGTTGAAATTGTATTTCTCTTGGAATTGTATTGAGAACACACCACTAAAATGCATTCCTGTCCTGCTTTTTTTATCCCTCTGAAGATGACAGCTTCTGATGGAGTCCAGGAGAGTGTCCCAGTGACTGTCAACATCGTGGTGATCGATGCAAATGATAATTCCCCGACCTTCTCCAACATCTCCTACAGTGTCAAGATCTACACGGATATGAAGCCTGGGGAAGGTGTTATAAAGGTAATTTCAGGGCTTTTATAACCTTTGTTAACTCACTTTTTTTGCTAGCAGTATATGGCCTTGTTCATCTAAATTGGAAATGCACTGAAACCGGCTAGAAAAGAAGTTTGTGTTTCTGCATTCACTTCATTAATTAAGTATCTATTCAAAATTGCTAATACTAAATATCAGGCCTGTTTTAGCTGTAGAGCTGCAGCACAGCTGCTTCCTCTGAGGTTCCACAAAAAAATTGTAGCTGAAAAATCTCAAAAGAAAAAGAAAATTCTCCTTTGTTAGCAGGACATTGAGATAAAACATTTTGGGAGAACAGGTAAGCAATGAAGTAGGACATAACCAGGAATGTTTTCTATGCCAGAAAACCTGCTGTTTTTTGCAAGTTTGTTTGTAGAGCAAATGAGCAATGAAAAATGGCTTGAACCTGGGCCCAGGGAGAAGCAGTTTCAATTAAACTTTGTCAGCAGTGATTTATATTTTAGTGCAGGGCTGGAGGTGAATCCTGGTGATGCTGAAATGAATGGAAAAAGGCTCTTTTTGTGTAATTCTTCCAAGATCTCAGCCCTGCTCTGAGTGCTGCCAGTCCAGATGCATGAGAAGACAATTGGTGGCATCCCAGAGTGGTTGAAGGCAGTGGGAATATTTGGAATATAAAATTAATCAGCTGACTTAAGTATAAAATGCCATTTTCTGAACTGTAATCAGGAATTAATTTGAGTGTAGCAGTGATGAGGAGATAGTTCAGTGCTGCTCCTGTTCCTCTTGAGCTGTACTTATGCCTTTGCATCTTAAGCTCTTCCTTTGTGTTGTGTCCCCTCATCAGCTTGGGCCATGAGTGCTTAAAAGCTATCAGGGACAGCCACAGAGGCATTTCCAGCAAGATCAGAGGGGAAAAAAAGTCTGAAGCATAGTTAAATTCCTTAAAATGCTGCACAAGGCTGGGTGGAAACGTGACAGCAAGTACTGTTGTCCTAAAGGAGCCAGGGAGCATGAGGCAGAAAATGTTGCTCGATGAGATTTCTGCTGGGAAAAAAGAATGTTTTCTACTCAGAGTTGGCCTTGAGGATGCTCTGAGCTGCCTGAGGTTTGTTAATGATACCTGGGATGAAGCAGAGCAGCTCCTGGGCTTGTCTGAAGCTGCTGAAGTGTTTCTGTGCTCAGAGGGAAGAGGCTGCTCTCCAGGTCTCAAACACATCCTGATGTTTCAGCTGCAAACATATTATGAGCCCAGAGGCTTTCAAAGAGCAGGAGGCCACATTTCATAGGAAAATTGAGCCACAACAGGTTATTTGGGAAAGGAATAATATGGAGTTGGGCCTTGAGCTCACCTCTGCTAAAAAATTTAAATTCCAGGAGGGAGGTTTTCCCAAACCCATGCTTCTGTCTATACAGACAGCACATGGCTACTTCCAGGTTTTCTAAGTTTATAATCTGGTCTGAGGGGGAAGGTAGAAAATTCTGGCTGGTTTGGGAGAGGAGTTGTTTTACAACTCATCCCACGTTACCAGATGATCTGAGGTTCTCAATTACTGGCTTAAAAAAAAAAAAAAAAAAAAAAGGGGAAAAAAAAAAAAAAAAGCCAAGGGCCAGGACTTAGGATTTCAGTGGACTGGTGATGATGCCAGAAATAAAGAGGGCCCAGCACAGGAAGGATTTGAAGCTGCTGGAGGCTAGAGAAGGCACCAGGATGATCAGAGGGATGGAGCAGCTCTGCTGGGAGGAAAGGCGGGGAGAGCTGGGATTGTTCAGCCTGGAGAGGCTTTGGGGTGACCAAATTGTGGCCTTCCAGGGCCTGAAGGAGCTCCAGGAAAGAGAGAGAGAGACTTAGGACAAGGGATGGAGGGTCAGGACAAGGGAAATGGCTTCCCACTGCCAGAGGGCAGGGATAGATGGGATATTGGGAATAAATCCTTCTCTGTGAGGGGGGAAGCCTGTGGCACAGGGTGCCCAGAGCAGCTGTGGCTGCCCCTGGATCCCTGGAAGTGTCCAAGGCCGGGCTGGAGTCTGGGGCTTGGAGCAGCCTGGGATAGTGGGAGGTGTCCCAGACATGTCAGGGAGTGGGATGGGATGGGCTTTAAAGTCTTTTCCAGTCCAAACCGTTCCATGATTCCCTGATAAGGATTTTGGGCAGCTGCACTTTTTGGTGGGTTGCTCAATCCTTAGATATAAAATATCTCTATCTCTCTCTAGATATGTATGTATATTTCACGTATGTAAAGGCTTTATAAAGACTTTCTCAAAGGCCAAACTGAACTTTCTTTTCCATTTTTTGAATCCTGACACAGTGATTTCAAGCGATTTCAGACTCATCTTGTTGTCTGCATGAGGAGCAAATTCACGTTGTACCCCACCATCCCTCCTGGGGTTAGGATCCTTTGGGATCTTCTGCTGGGAGAGAATGCTCATCTCTGACGTTCCCAGAGGAAAATTAGTTCATAAAACCACTTTGTCTGATCAGAGAAATCAGTTTAGAAAAAGAACATTGACCTCAGACCATCTGGACAGTCTCATAATCATCTATAACAATCAGACAGATTTTCAGCCACTTGGCTTTTATTATTCCTAGGGTAATAGTCTTACATTTCTTATATTTTTTCCAGAGTGCAGTTGCAAGAAAATATACAAATGAAATGAGCAAAAACTTGCTGCCCTATTTTGTGCAACATTGTTTTGATTTTACTCATGAAAACAGCTCCAAAACATAATAGCTTTTAAGTTACTTGTGTTTGCTGTTTGGTACACTCTTAAAAAAATAAAAGAAATTTAGAAATTCTTAGATTCTGCTTGAAAATAACCACAAATAGCAGGCAAATATAACCAATACAAGCAGAATTCAATATTTCCCCCATTTTTTCCTTTCCACCCGGGTGGTTACACCAAAAAGTTTTCCTTCTTTCATTGTTACCTTTCAGAGAAGTGACAAAAACAGGTTTTAATTTTATTTCAGTTGTCTCCTCTCAGTATTTGTGAAATTGTTTCAGGCCATGGTTGAGGAGAGTTAAGTTTAAATGTCTTTGTATTTTGTTCCTTTCAGCCTGAATATTCCTTATTTTTCCTTCTCCTTTCATAGGTGTTTTATTGTCCTCCCTGAGAATTTCTCAGTTGAGAAATCTGTCCTTTAAAACAGTTAAATGTGGTAAATAATAGCTGTCACTAGGAAGACTGTTAACAGTAAATGTAGTAAAGCACTTAATTCCATCTTTTTTATGTTATTATATTTTTGCTGCCCAGTTTTCCATTTTTCCACTGCTGTGACTCAGATATTGAAATGAGTTACACATTGATGGGTGGAGTTTGCAGCAGTGGTGCAACAAAATTTCATCTCAATAATTTAAACCCAGTTTTTCTTTAGACATCTCTCATTTTTATATTCAGCATGAAGGGAATAGGTAATATTAAGCAGGAAAATGCAAGAGCTGGGAAGGAGAAGAGTGTGACAAAAATAATATTATTCACCTAAATCTTGGCCCATGGGGAGATTTTTTGTATTTCGTCTTTACAAGAAAACTTGTGGATGGGCCTTAAATGTAAAATTCATGGAATTATGGAATGGTTTGGGTGGGAAGGGACCATAAAGCCCATCCAGTGCCACCTGTGCCATGGGCAGGGACACCTTCCACTATCCCAGGCTGCTTCAAGCCCTGTCCAAGCTGACCTTGGACACTTCCAGCGATCCAGGGGCAGCCCCAGCTGCTCTGGGCACCCTGTGCCAGGGCCTCACCTCCCTAACACAGAACAATTCTTGCCCAATATCCCATCTATCCCTGCCCTCTGGCAGTAGGAAGCCATTCCCTGTGTTCTGTCCCTCCATCCCTTGTACAGAATCTCTCTCCATCTTTCCTGTAGCTCCTTCAGGCCGTGGAAAGTCACAGTTAGGTCTCCCTGAAGCTTTTCTTCCCCAGGCTGAATAATCCCAGTTTTGCTCTTCTTACACCCTACCTCAAATTATCCACATATCTAATTTCTCCCTAATTTCCTAGTGCAGTGACATGACTCACGTTCAAAACCTCACTTCCAAGCGATAATTAAATAATTCCCTGATTGAAAATGGAGAACAAAATACACAGGGGATCAGTGCCCTATTCCCTGCTGAAACAATTTTGTGTGATAGCACCAGCACAAATTAATTTTTAAGGTCCTGCCCCAGCCTAGCCTAAGTTCTTGATTTCCAGTTCTTAAACCTGCATTGTGCCATAAAAGAGAAGGACAGTTTAGCAAAAATCTTAAGATCATGGAATATCTGCAGCTGGAAGGGACACACAGGGATCGTGGATCCAACTCCTGACCCTCCCAGCTACCTGTACAATCCCAGCCTGTGCATCTCTGTCGTCCAAACGCTCCTTGAGCAGCTTTGGGGCTGTGATCTGTTCAGTGCCAGACCACTCCTGAACCTTTCCCTAAAACAATCCTCATAAAAGTAATCTTCAGACCCCACTTCATCTTTTATTTACATGTTTATTTACAACCTTTTGCCTTCTGCCCGTCAGGTAATTCATTTCCATCACCAAAGCAAACCTGATTAGCAGAGAGAGAAAACAAAACCAGGCTGTGTTTGCATTGCTCAGTCAATGTCCCTGCAGACTCCAGTAAAAATAATGGATTCAGGCTTGATGAAATGTCTGAAGGAGATAATGAAAACGTGTTTTAACCTACTCAGAGATCATTATGTGTGGTTGACTCAAGTTTGGGAATATCTCCATAACAATCCTGGAATTTTTCCATCACAATGAATCTGGTGAAAGCTGCTGGGAATGTTGGTCATCACTTTATCTGTCCAGGGCCAGGTGACCACAAATGTTGCTGTGAGAAGGTTCCAAGTCAAACACTGAAGCCCAGTTTCCTCCAGTAATGAAGTGAGTCTGAGCAGGGCTTATATCATAATCAAGATGTGTCTTTGTAGGCTTAAGGCCATCATTCTAAATCTCCCTTTTCTCCCAACAAAACCACTCTTAAACCTCCTTTTCCTCCCAAGAAAACAACTCCTAAATCTCCTTTTCCTCCCAAGAAAACCACTTATTGCTGCAGCAGAATCCACATCTATTTTGCCAAACTTTTAGTACATTAAATGTTGATGCAATGGGGCTGATCCTGCTGGATGAAAATTTCTTAGGAACGTAAATAAAACCTTATTTTGTTCTTCTCCCTTTACATTTTATCCCCTGTTTCTTAAATCTTGTTAACTGTGGAGCTCTATCGGTCTGGGACAGCTGGAGATGGGATTTCTGGAATCATGTATTATGGCAGCAGTTAAACCTTAATTCTGTTTAATCCTGGGTTTGATTCCTGGTTTTGCCCCCAAAATGTTTCTCAAATCACTTATCTTTCCAAGCATTCCATATTTGTAGGTTTAATTAACCTTCTTAATCTCTGTGCGTATGTAGTCAATTAATTTTCCTTTTTCATGTCATCACAGTAAAAACTGGACAGGTTCCAAATTCTGACAATAAATCCTCAGTACCCTGTATTTTGCATAAAGGTTTTATTTATCTTTTTGTGGGGGTGTGTGTGTTACTTTTGAAGTTCAGCAGACAAGGTTTTTACAGGTCTGTGTTTTGAGTGGGTAATTATTCTCTGCAAGGTAAATTAACACACCCATATATATATAGAAGCTATAGAATGAGGGATTTAATTTCCAGTTTTCATAGGATGGCTTCTTTAGAATTCCAAAAGAAAATAGAGAATGAGGTAGATAAAAAAAAAACCCACACAAGTATTAATTTGTTTTTTAAAATTTTTAAGAGAAGATGACCCCTGTTCCATGATTTTTGGGGCATTTCAATGATTTATTCTATGTTCACTGTGCAGTGTGTCCCAAAATGCTATAGGAGATGAATTAAGATTTGCTTTTAAAAGTATTGTGGGCTTAATTCTTGGTTTGAAGAATATTTATGACTTTCTAAATGAAATTTTGTATTTCACTGAGCCTCTGTGCATAAAGGATCAAGATTATCTTAGGAACCAATCAGATCCCTGAGTTTTTTCCTGGAAGTGCCCAAGGCCAGGTTGGATGGGCTTGATATATTCAATGGTGCCCTGCCCATGGAACTAGATGTGCTTTAAAGTCCCTTCCCATCCAGACCATTCCAGGATTCATTAATACACATCCTCCCCTTGGTGCTTAACGTTGTATGCAAATGGGATTAACTCAGATATTACAGCTTTGGGGTTTACTCTTGTTTTAGTGGCAAGGTTTGGTTCCTGCTCTTCCAAATTTTTAGCCATCCTTGGGCAAAGGTGTTTTGCTAGTTCCAAGTGGTGTTTGGCACTTGTGGGTGGTGGTTGCCACTTTTAGGTGGTTCTTTGGCAGTTCTAGGTGGTGGTGTGGTTGTTTTGGGTGGTGGTTTGGCAGTTCTAGGTGGTGGTTTGCAGCTGTAGGTGGTGTTTTGGCACTTTCAGGTGTTTCTTTGGCGGATTTGGCTGGTGGTTTGGCAGTTCTAGGTGGTGGTTGGCAGTTTTAGGTGGTGATTTGGTAGTTTGGGGGTGCAGGTTTGGCAGTCATAGGTGGTGGTTTGGCAGTTTTGGGTGCTGGTTTTGCAGCCTTGGGCAGTGCTGTGGGAGCTGTGAGCTGCTGGAGTTGATGTGATGCTGCATTGATCGGGAGATGACTTTCTATCGAAGCATGGCAAGGCCGTCAGGGAGTTTCTGTCCCTGCCTCAAGGTGTTAGAGGGTGACAAGAGGGGCCCAGAGGCAGAGCCTGCTGTTGAGCTGGCCTTCCCTCAGGAGCAGCTGTTGATCCTGCCCTTGGCCTCGCAGCCAGTGCCAAGGTTTTCCATCACCGCTGACATCCAGTGCTCCCATCCTCCGTCCCTGCTGCCCCAAGGCAGGAGGGTTAGTGTCAGGAAAGCCAAGGCAGAGACCTTTGAAGAAACTATGTCTCTTCTTTTTCATCCTCACATTAGGATCCCTGCAGGGATCCTTCCAGAGGCTGGGATTACTTTGGACATCCCAGGAAAGCTCTGCTGTCACCCCTGCTGGTGCCCTTTCCCATTCCCCACCTCCCACTGCTCCCCTGGAGCTGGGAGCAGCAGAGGACCCCATGGTGCCATCATTCCCTGTAACTTCCACTGCCAGCTTTTGGCAGCTGGATTCACAGCTGGATGCTGTTGCCTCCTGGATGTTCAGTGCTGCTCAGACCACTTTATGTCATTCCTTGTGCTTTTGAAGGAATGTTGTCCTACAGAATGAAAAGTCATTTGAGGAACCTGTGTATCAGCAAAACAACTCCTAAAGGAGGAAGAGACAACAAGGCCAGGTTGAACAGGGCTTGGAGCAACCTAGGATAGTGGAAGGCATCCCAGGCAGGGGGTGGAATGGGATGAGCTCTAAGGTCCCTTCCAGCCAAAACCACTCTGGGATTTTCTTCCATGATTCACTAAAAGCAAATATATTCCCTGGGCTCTAATTCCTGGCCAAGTGTGTTTGATTTATGGTGGCTCACAGCATAAATGGGATAAGCCTTTTCCAGAGGGAAGAGAAGAACATCCTCATTTCATTATGTTCACTGTTAGAATCTGGGTCTAAAACCAGGATTTAGATTTTTCTCAAGGGATTTAAAGACAATGTGACACTTGGGAACATGGGTTAGTGGTGGCCTTGGCAGTGATGGGTTAACTGTTGGACTCGACCATCTCAGGGGGCTTTTCCAACTTGAATGTTTCCATGATTCCAAGTATGTATCCATATGGGAACAGCTGCCATTTCCCCTCCACTTGGCTGCCATAGCCATAGGTGCACATTAACACAAACATTGCTCTCCAGCTCTGCACAAGGAGGGCTTGGAATGCCAGGCCTGGACATGAGACTTCCTGGCATTATCAGGGCTGTGTCCTGGAAAAGTGGAGAGAGGGATGGGAAATAAATAAATACAATCCTCTCATTACTTTTGCTACACAAAAAATATCTTCTTCCTTCTGCTTTTACAGAAAGTTTCATATATTCCAACCCACAGAGAATAAACTCGGTCTAAATTAGGTTTCTTAATTTGTATCTTAAAATAAGTGCCTTGCAGTCTTTAGAAAGCAGTTTTTCTCTGCTTCATGATGGTTTTTTACAGCTATTATTCTTCATTTCAGCTGTATCTTTCTGTGCTCAGAAATTCTTGCGTGTGTTCCAGATGTTCCAGTTCCCCTCTCCTCCCGAATCACCTTCCCAGGGCCTGTGAAGAGGTTCCCTGCTGACCCTGTGGTTTTGCCTTGCAGCTGACGGCCGTGGACGCGGACGAGGGAGCCAATGGCCAGATAGTGTATGAAATCCTGGCCGGGGATCAGGGAGACTTCACCATCAATGAGCACACAGGCCTGATCACCATCGCTCCAGGAGTGGTGCTGACAGTGGGGCGCTCCTACGCCCTCACGGTCAGAGCGTCTGACAGTGCTCCCCCCGCACAGAGAAGGTAATTAATGCATCTGCTGATGTTAGATGCGTTACTCCAGCAGCTCAGCAGGAGCACCTGTGCCTCACACCCATGTCTGTAATCCATGCTGGGATACAATTCCGTGCCTCTGTTCTGGAAAACTGACACAGTAGAATTCTTGCCCTTTGTGGTCCTTAATGATATTTCCCCTACAGCACTGGATTTTCATGATTTCATTTGCTTGCCATGGTCTGTTATTTTAAAGTTCCCAGTTGTGCTGGGAGCTGTGCATGTCCATTCATTGAGATGAAGGGATGGAAAGAAGAAAGCGAGTGAGAAGGGAGATGCTTTTTGTTCAGAAAATGCAAAAAGGATCCCAAAGAATGGGGTTGCTGAGCTGGAGATCCTCTCCAGGTGTAGAGTGTGCAGTGTTCCCACTAATACCGAAACTCCTAAGGGCAGAATTATCTCTATTGTACCCCAGCTAAAAAAGAAGAGCAGACTGCAAATTGAGGATTTAGGTGGCAAGGGGAACATCATCATCTTTAAGGTCCCTTTTAACCCAAACCATTTTATGATCTGTATCTTCAAAAACCAGCAAAGGTATCAAGCCCTGCTTACCTGTTTCTGTGGGGTTTGTGTTCTAAATGTGGCAGTTGTGCCAAAATGTTATTTCATGAAGGTGTGGAGGGAGCAAAAAAATGTCTCTTGTATTCTGGGCCTGGTACTGACAATGTGACAACCTCCTTGTCCAAAGAGCATGATAGGGAGGAATAGGAGGTTCCAGCATTTAAACCTCTCACAACTGTAAAGTGAAAACTTCTTAAAATGGGAAACATAAGAAGGAAAGAAAATATGAGAGTAGGATTTCAGTAACTGTATTTTCCTCAGGACTGGCTGCTTCTATCATGTCTCTAAGAAAGCAGCTCATGCTGTTGTGCACATATTTTATAATTACTGTCCATTCAACTTGCTAAGTTGTTCATAAAATTAGCATCTGGTAGCAGTTCCCTGGTTGAATTTCACTCTCTTTTTCCTCCTGCTTGCTTCTTTGATAAACCCTCTCGAGCTGGTAGTAGGCTGCTGGTACTGCTGAGAAGATTGAGGACAATTATGCATTTATTTTGTGTAGTACTATAGAGTGAAAGCCAAAAATCAGTAACTCCCCTTCAGAGAGTCTGGGATCCCCGTGGTGTGGCCCCACACTAAAGCTCTGATTGCCATCAGCTCCTTTTGTGCTGGAGAAATCTTTGTATTGCCTAAACATATGTATTTCTGAGGATGGATGTGGGGAGCCTCTGCTTCCTTCTCCGGAAATGTCTTCAAGGCAAATATGAAGTGGAAAGCTGTGCCAGGATAACCAAGGTCACCTGGAAAGTGACTGGATTTCAGTCTCCCCCTTGCTTATGCACGAAACAAAACCCAGCCACTGAACCTGGCTCAGGAGCTGTAGTTCTGCAGCTTTTGTGAACACAAATTTAAATCGGAATTCGGAATTCTGTGTAAGTTTCTTTGGTTGTTTTTGCATGGAATGATGTTTAAAAATGTCAGTGGCTAGCTGTGCCACAGCTGAGATTTGGGATTTGAGTATTATTATTTATAATAATTAATGTAAGTTCTTGAGATATCATGGAATCATTAAGGTTGGAAAATGATCCATCCAAGATCCATCCAAGATCATCAAGTTCAACCTTGTCAACTAAACCACAGCAAGTGCCACGTCCAGTTGTTTCTCAAAACCTTCCAGGGCTGCAGATTTCACCCCTTCCCTGCACAGCCCATTCCTATATTGAAGCACAGCAATTTCTATTTTTGGAAAAAAAAATTACAACATTTGTAAAATCAAACAATTTCATGTCAGACTTTAAGCTTTTCACAGTCCCTGAGATTCCTAGGCACAGGATTCATATCACTTGGTGCTACAGGGTTCTGCTGGATCAGGTCACGATGGGTTAGTCCACATGGATGGAAATCCATTCATCCCAGATTTTATAATTGCCCAGAGCAGCTGTGGCTGCCCCTGGATCCCTGGAAGTGTCCAAGGCCAGGTTGGACTTTGGGGCTTGGAGCAGCCTGGGACAGTGGAAGGTGTCCCTGCCCATGGCAGGGGGTGGCACTGGATGGGCTTTAACGTCCTTTCCAAATCAAACTATTCCATGATTCCATGTGGAGATAATTTAAGCAGAGATGGTGATGGCAGTTGACTTTCAATCAGCTGATGGGGCACAAAAGATGTTTGTCCATCCTGGAGTGATTTTGGGAGCTCTCTGTGGTTCCCAAATGCTGTGTTAGTCTCTGTGTGTTCACCTGAAAACACCAGCTGCAGGGCTTGGCTCAGCTCCATCTCCTTCCCCTTCCCCTTCCCATGCCAAGTGGGAATTTGCCAGCTCCTTAACTGGACTATAACCCACACAAAAGGCATGGGGGGAAAATGCAAGGTGTTAATAAAAAATGGATTGACATTGCAAAAAAAGACTTAATATAAGAGTACTTTAAGTTTGCAGACTATCAGTGCTTTACTTCTGTGATTTTGCCTTAAATATTTGAAGAAAATTTGCTTACTATTCCTGGAATCCCTATTTGGGCTGGGAAGAGACCTTAAAGCCCATCCAGTCCCAGGGCAGGGACACCTTCCACTATCCCAGGCTGCTCCAAGCCCCAAAGTCCAACCTGGCCTTGGACACTTCCAGGGATCCAGGGGCAGCCCCAGCTGCTCTGGGCACCCTGTGCCAGGGCCTGCACAGGGATTGTTCCTCCCAGGGAACAATCCCTTCCCAATATCCCATCCATCCCTGCCCTCTGGCACTGGGAAGCCACTCCTTGTGTCCTGGCACTGAATCCTGTCACTGTGTGTGTGGATATGCCCTGAAGGAAGAGCCCCTTCCCAGGGCTGTGATTTGTCCTTCTGGACAGCAATTTCTTATCCTAGACCATGGCCAGGGGTGTGTGACAGTCCCCAACACGTTGCTCTCAGCTCTGGCATTGCTGCAATTTTCTGCCCAGCTCCCATCAGTGACCCAGACCTGCAAAACCTGCTGGAAAAGGGAGTTGGAACCCTCAACAGCACAGTGGTGACTGTGCTTGGCCACAATTTTGGGCAGCTAATTAAAATATTGATCACTAATGTGTTGTTTTTATATTAAATAAGATTTCTCAGTTAATACAGTAGCTGCTTCAACAATAAGTGTCTGGTAATTTTGGGTAAGATCCTCTAAAAAAGCTCTGGAGTTTACCAGCCCTGAGAGAAGCAGCATTTTAGGTTCATTATTTTCTTCTCTCTCCCTCTTCCTGCCTCACCTCAAAAAAACTGGGACAAATTCCTTTGATTTCTTTCCTGCAGCCCTAAAACCTGAGATTTGTCAACTTTGTGCAAATTTGTGCAAGGATTCCTGAGGGGGAAAGCTACACCTGCAGCACAGCACTTGCTCTTCTCAGGGTTTATTCTGGGGTGGGGATGCCTTGCTGACATCCAGGAAGGAAGACAGGTGGGATAATGGAGCAGAGAGGCAAGAGGAAGATCCCTTTGAGCCAGATTTTTAATATCCCATCTCCAGGGGGACTCCTGGCTCCCTTTCTCAAGTTGAGGCTGCTGGATATCAAGTGGGTTTAGAGGATGGTCTGTGCAGGGTCTTCAGTGCCAGTGTCCCAAAGAACCTTCAACATTCTGTATGGAATGCTGTTTACAGTCTGTTTGGGACAGGGATTCAGTGCAGCTGAAGGGTTTGCCAGGGGTTTGTAGCCTTCTGCATTGCCACTATTCTGAAATGGGATTCAATGCTCTGAAATGGGAATTATTGACCCACAGCATTGTAGCAGCCTCACAGAGTTGTGCGCATCTCTTCTCCCAGCATTATCCTCTCTGCCAACATTCCCTGCTCCCTCTTTTCCAGGAAAGGCACCAAACTGACTGCCAGCAGGGAGGCTCCAGGGGTGGCTGTTGTGCGTGGCAGGAGCAGTTCCCAGCTTGGAATTCGTTCTGCTCCCACAGAGGACACATCACATTGGGAGCAGTTTGTTTGTGGAGTGTGCACTGATGTCTCACTGCTCTATTTTTGAAAGAACACCACTTTGGGCTGCTCTGGGAGAAATTATTGAGCTTTTCTTCCTGTTCATGTGGCAGCCTGTTTTCCTTTTGATCCTGAAGGAAAAATATGTACTGAAGCTTTTAGAGGAGCAAAGGGAGGCTGTTAGAGCTGGAGAACACACACTATGTAAAGCTGCCATTGTGGGTTGCCTTGTGGATTGGATTTATTGATTCTGACTGGTTTTGACTGGTTTCCCCCACCCTTGCACTGCAGGAGCTCCATCACCACTGTTTACATCGAGGTGCTGCCTCCCAACAACCAGAGCCCTCCGCGCTTCCCACAGCTGATGTACAGCCTGGAAGTCAGCGAGGCCATGAGGATCGGCGCTGTTCTGTTAAACCTGCAGGTACAGAGGCTTCCCTGGGACTCCTGAGGGTGATGGAACCTTCTCCACCTTCCTGTCCTCTGTGTCCATGCCATGCATATGCCACTCCTTGCATCCACAGGGAAAAGGGGCAGTTCAAAGGGATTGAAAATTATTTCATTTTGATCAACAGCCCCTTTTACATGGACTGTAGAGAAAAAGGGCTCACCTGGCTATTTCTGTTATTTTTTTTTTTTATTTTAATATTTTAAAAGATGCTGTAGACTGCAAATGGCACTGCCCAGAGAAGCTGTGGCTGCCCCTGGATCCTTGGCAGTGTCCAAGGCCAGGCTGGATGGGACTTGGAGCAGCCTGGGACAGTGGAAGGTGTCTCTGCCCACGGCAGGGGTTGGAATGAGTTGATCTTAAAAATCCCTTCCAATCCAAACCGTTCTGGGATTCTGTGACAATTATATTAGAAAAAAAATTCTAAGTGGCTGGAAACTTGAAAAGCCTGTGATTTCTTGTGTTAAAATCTCTCTCTGTATTTGCCAATAGATCAGAGGAGCTTCAGCACCTCATTCATGGGGAATTTCAGCAAGATTTTTGGCAATTTGCCTTCCCTAGTCTGTCATTTTTGAAAAATGCCTGAAGATATTTCTACCCCTTGGTGTGTGGAACAACAGGCTGAGAGGGAGCAGAGATCCCACTGCTGCCAGGCCCAGAACTGGTGGGACATTGTGCCCTGGGATCAGGGATCATGCAACAGCTTCTGGCCAGGTCCAGGAGCAGGAACATCCCTCATCCTCATGCATCAGAACCAGACATCCCCTTGTTGTGCTAATGGTTAAAAAATCAGTTCTCACTTATTTACTGTTCCCTATTTACTGCATTGTGTTCTGTCTAAAAACCAGCTGTGCAAAATAGGGAGATAAATGGCAACTCTTTATTGAGGTTTTATTTTTGAGGGATCAGGAACTTAATGCTGTATTTAGCAGTAGTGAAATAAAGGAGCTCTAATTAACTCACTAAAGCAGGTGGTTGGGAAAGCTCCTGCTAAAATGGTTTCCTGCTGAAAGACTAGGATTATTCTGGCTGGTTAAGCTCATAAAGTCACCTGTGCTGAGGGAGGATGACTAATTTAGCTCAGTGCTGCCAATTAACTCCTGGCACATCTGTGGTGCCTGTAGGGATGGAGGAGTAGAAGGGCCAGGCTGTTCAGGAGCCTTTTCCTCCCTGGTGAGAGACACTTGGGATTGGAAGTCCCAAAGAGGAACAGAAGCCAGGAACATGCTGAGAAACAGAAACATTTGTGTTTCCTTGACAGGTGCTAGCGTCTGTGGCTGAGGGCCTGAGGGATCTTTGGAGGCAGAAAACCTCTTGGCAGGTTTAAGTATTGAAGGATTTGATGGGATTTAAATATGGTTGGAAAGTGAAGCTCCAGTGGAATGATCTGCTTTAATGTTTCACTAAACTCCAAACAGCCCATTATGTGCTGGCACTGCTGAGGGATCTCGAGGGCTGAGTCCAGTTCTAGGCCCCCCATCCAGGAAGGACA
>NC_031775.1:3157278-3175773 GCF_001522545.3 Parus major | reverse complement strand
AGGAATTTCTCCATGACAAGGGAGCTCAGGCCTTGGCAGGGGCTGCCCAGGGAGGTTTGGAGTCCCCATGCCTGGAGGTGTCCAGGGAAGGGCTGGACGTGGCACTCAGTGCTCTGGGCTGGGGACAAGGTGGGGATCAGGCACAGCTTGGACTCCATGGGCTGGGAGGGATTTTCCAGCCTCAGTGATCCTGTGTTTTATGAAAAATACTTGATTATTAAAACCCAAATATGCTTGGCTTTAGCTTTGGTGCTTAGTGCAGGACTGTATCCCTTGAAGGTCTGCTTGTCCTCAACCTGAAATGTGGAAGATGAAGTGGGACTTTTTACAAAGGTCTAGAGTGCCAGGATAAGGGGAATGGTTTCCAAGCACCAGAGAGCAGGGTCAGATGGGATTGGGAAGGGATTGTTCCCTGTGAGGGTGGGCAGGCCCTGGCAGAGGGTGCCCAGAGCAGCTGTGGCTGCCCCTGGATCCCTGGAAGTGTTGAAGGCCAGGCTGGACAGGGCTTGGAGGAGCCTGGGATAGTGGAAGGTGTCCCTGCCCTTGGCAGGGGGTGGTACTGGGTGGGTTTTAAGGATCCCTCCCAACCCAATTCAAAGTCCAGCTCCCTCGTCCTGCATTGAAACCTCCATCTGTATTGAAGGACTTCTGTGTGCAGCGTATTTCTGTTTTAATCTTCCTTTATTCCCTGCTGTGTAAAATCCACCAGGACAGTTTAAACATTCATAAACTGAGTATTTAAACTTCTGAAATCCTGTACTGCCTTTTCCAGGCAACCAAAAGTTTCCAATCAGGCACCTTGTTTTGGGTTTTGTGCCTGAAGCCATTGCCTGTATTCCATCAATGATATGGAATATCACCAGGCCTCAAATTTTGAACAACTGTTTTCATGGGTAAATTTTCACAGTGATGTTTCTTTTCCTGCGTCTTATCAATCCAGTTAGTGTTTGGGCTGGTACAGATTAAGAAAATATGCTTTTATGCCTCTCTCTTAGTGATAATTGGTAGTTCTGCATACAGCAGAATGGTTGCTAAATCCTGAAGAGAGCCAGCAAAATTTTTCAGATATTCCCAATTTTTCAAATCTGAAGATCTGCAAAACATTAGGGTCAGTAATAATGCAAATGTAGCTGCTTTAAATTTTCCCTTTAGACTTTGGAAAAATGAAATTCACTTTTTTCTTGTCTATTAAAATTTCTTCTGCTGATGATGGAGGGCTTTATTTCTTTCTTATCCCCTTATTTATTTTCTAATGCACCCAGCTGGTCTTGACTGGTGGTTTAATTAACAACATTGAGATTATTGCAATATTAAATGATCTCCGCTGCATTAATTTGTAAATAAACCTCAGAGTTTATTGCATGCCTGGAGGTGTTTATGGCTTCATGTTCTGCCAGCCATTATTAATTAAAATATGCAAACGCTGTCCTTTTTCTGGGAGCCTGCAGAACAAATAGGGCTGTTAGCAGGGTCCAGTTATGTGCTGAACAAGGAGCTAACACGGAGTTGTTGTGTGCAATTTATGGAAACACTCTATGCCATTGATCTGGAAAAAATTAGGAATAGGTTGCTCTTCCCCCTTGCCTTCAGTGGTTTTCTTCTGTACATTAAGAACATGGTCATCTTTGCTTTTAAAAAAAGCAGGGGTGTTTAAAAGCAATGATTAACTTTTACCCTTTTTATTTTTTTTAAGCATGTTGATTGAAGGTGGATTTTCCATGGGGCTAAAGAGAAAATGAAATCAACAGCAGCTAGTCTTTGATTTTCTGGCTTCCTGAAAACCCCCTGACTTGTTATGAGAGAATGCAGAGCATAATGATACCTCTGAGACAACTTAATGTGAAGGGAGGGCAGGATGCCCTGCAGGGAAGGTAAAAGGAGGACAAAGCACTAAAGACAGGAGCAGCCATGGGATTCTGGTGATTTAGGATCAAGGACAGTCCTCAGAGATGCTAGCTCCTCACGTTGTCTGCCCCCATTGTTTGTAGCATTTTGTGTTCTTGGCTCAGATCCTGACTGTTCATATCCTCAGGCCAAGGAGATCCAAATTCCACCCACACCTTCCGTCACTCAATGCCACCCATGGAATTTATAAACAATTCTCTCCATTTTCCCATCCCTGAATGCTGTGGATGGGAATGTTGATTAGTGCTGGGAGAACTGTACCCACCCATGCAGAACTGAGTCAGTATACTAGCCACTACTGCCTGACCTTAGTTTTGATGATGGGTTTAATTCTTGCTTAATCCCACCCTCCATTTGTAGACTGTGTTGTTGAAACTCCTTTGGGAAAATGTCCCATCAAGCAGTGGGAAAAGCCTTCACCATGGCTCAGCTGCTTTACTGATCCACAGTTTCTGCCCTGTTCAGGAGACTTGTCCTGTTGGAAAATCAGATTAAATTGCTTCAGCATCCTTTTGTTCTGGAGAAATTTAGTTCTGTATTATCCATCTGTATATTGGCATTGCAGGGAACTTACAAATAATTGGGGTATTTGTGGGTTTCTGGAAATTGCACTCCACCTGCCTGGTGAATGATTTCTTGTCTCATTCTTACATGAAGGATAGACCTTGGGTTTGCCCTCCAGCATTTTTGTTCTCTGGGAGTGCTCAAATAAAAAATCTCTTATGGCTTTGAGATTGCTCCCACCCTTCTATACACCAGGATGGACTTCACCAGGCTTGAATTCCAGCAGCTGGTTCAAAGATGCTGTGTTTATGAACATCTTCTCTGCCTGACCCTTGCCCAGCTCACAACTGAAGTTTCCCCCAGTTAATTTAGTTTGGAGCTGGAACAGGGTCAGTTTTACCTCTTTGACCTTCTCAACATCATTCCTTCTGCTTTGCAAACCACTCCTCAGGTTCCTTCTGTAACTGAAACATTTTTTTGTTATCCTTTGTGTTCTCTCCTGTTTCTACTCCAGTTTTGTCCTGACTTTTTCCAACTGTGTCCCCATCCAGTTTTTCTTGCCCTTTATTTGTGCTGATCCCTTCCATCTGACTTAGACCCTGTGTTTTATTTGGCTAAGCCAAGTTGTTGTCAGTAAGAAACATTCCCTGCTCTGCCTGCATATTTAAATGGTTTGTGCTTCTGCTCTTGATTTTGGGGGGGTGCCTGAGTAGGTTTTTTTGTTATTTTTCTTGGGTTTTTATCTCAAAAACTGCTTTTTAGGTGGTCAGCTCAAAGCTACACAGCCCTAGATTGCGGTCCACAGCAACAACTTGACAGGAGCAAGGTGAGGGTTGGCCTCTTCTCTTCTAGAACAGAGGAAATGGCCTCAGGTGGCACCAGGAGAGACATCAAACATAGTTTATTCAACTTTTGAAAGACTTTTTTCCACCTAATAGGTGGAATATCCTCATTTTGGTGCTGTTAATGTCTGTTCTTAAAGGTCTTACCCTGATCTTCACCACATCAAAAAGCAAATTATTGTGGGTTGTGAGTGCTGCAGTTGGAACTCACTGGAGCATCAGCCAAAGGTGGGAATTCTAATAAAATAACAGAAAGAGGGATGTTGATAAGAAGTGGAAATGAAGAATGGGAAGAAAGGAAACCAAAAGTTCAGTCTAATTAGTGTGGAGCTGCAGAAAAATAGAAGTAAATGATTAAAGCCTGAATTTCATACTCATGCTGTTGGATGTAGCTGTAATTTGATAATTACTGATAATTAATAGTAATTATTATCCCGCATTCAGGATATTGTCATTTCTGTGTAGCATAGGAATTCTGATGTGCTCCAGCTTTATCTTGAGTAGCTTGTCAATAACCAGAGTTGCCTTAGAAACCGGGATTGGGATCATCCCTGAGGGAATCTTTACTAAAACTTAATTCCCCAGTTTCTACATGGAAGGAAAGAGAGGAAACCCTTGCCACTGACTGAATTTTATCCTCTTTTTTTTCTTCCCTAAAGGCTTTCGATAGAGAGGGAGACCCCATCAAATACCTCATTCAGAATGGAGATCCTCAACAAGTTTTTAATCTCTCTCAAAGGTAAGTGGGAAATCCTTGGAGGACAGTCTTGGAGCTTGACAGTCCTGGGAATGGAGGAGCTGAGAGAAAAGGGTTGTGCTCAGACAGCTTCAGCTGCTCCTTCGAGGGGTTGTTAGCCATTAATGAGAGCTCTGTGAGCCAAATTCCACTCTGGGGTTTGTCACTGGCCACTGTTTATTTATTTTAAACACCTCAGGTAAAGGAAACTCACTGAGGTGGAAAGATTCTATTTAAAAGAGTGGCCAGGGATTAATTAAAACCCTTTACCTGTCAGCTCCTGACTAATGATAGGGACAATTTTTGCTTTAATTTCCTGACTTGTTATGGTTTAGCCTGTAGTGAAAAGCCCTTTGAGCATTGTTTAAGAACTGTATTTTCCTTAAATTAAATTCCAATGCAGAGTGAGAACGAGAGGGTTTGCTATGAAATGAAGCACCAGATTGGTCTCTGCCTGGCCCACCACCCTTTATTTTACCTATTATTAGCTATTAATTTACCTGGTATTAATTTTTATTTGCAATCCAAAGTATCCTTTTTACTTGCAGGAGGAAGGGAGGGTGGTGACATGACTTCCCACAATAAATGATGGGACAGAAGTAAACTGGGGCTTATTAACTCCTGGTGCAAAATAATTCTAATTTGATGTGAGGGGAAGACTGTGAACCGAAATACCCAAAACTCCTGAGACAGGTTTGTCTGTTCTGAGCTGTGGGTAATAAATCTCCCATTCAAGGAGAATTCAAATCCTTCAGGAAACAATGGGAACAAAGCCTTGAGGATGCCAGGAGGTGCTGATGCTCTCATCCACTAGGATTGATAAAGACTTGGCAGGTGAGGGAAGGGACACCTTGGAGAGGGGACACTTTCCTTCACTGGAGTGGCCAGAGCAGGGATTGATGTTGGGCTGCTGGTGTTATCTATGGCTTGGGATTGGAGTTTTGTAGGGACTCCTGCCCAGGTGCTGCAAGCAACCCTTAACATGGAGAAACTCAGCCTGACCTGCTCTGGCACCTTTAGAACCTGGATAATCTACAATAGCGACATAAGAGATGCTCCAAAGCGGGGTTGAAATGGGAATGAAGAAGGATTTGTTTATTTAGAAGGTGAATAATCCAGCCTGGTTACATGGGAGGTGCTCCAAAGGGGAGTTACAGTGGTAGCAAAGCACCTATTATGATTGTAACTTGAACAATCCCACCTGACTGCACAAGAGATGCTCCAAAGGGGTCACTCAATGATCACCCTTCACACCACACCATTAAATTCCTGGCAGTTCTTCACACCAGACAGGCTTAAAAAAATCTTTGGAAATCCAGGCCAGCTCCTGGAATCTGGATCCATGTGTTGTCCAACTTGGGATGTGAGCAGGGTGGCCATACCCAGAAACCAAGCAGTTAAGGTTGGTGTTCCCAACTGGAATTCCTGCTCCATTCCTCCATCCTCATCCTCTGGGACCCTTGGGAGGTCTGACTCCCCCAGCCTCACAGCCCCCACAAATCTGAGCACGTTTGGGGTTCAGTGCTCAGCTCTGATCCACCACCTTGTGGTAAAGAGTTCATTGAAGTGTTTCCCCCTTCCTATTCCTTTGGAAAAGGCTTTGTGCCAAGTTTCCTTCAGCCTTTTGCCTTTTTCCTGGATGCTGAATTATGTTGATCAATTGAGGGAGGATTACTCTTAAATGAAACATCTTTAATGTGATGTGTAAGGCTACAGGAATTTTTCTCAAGTTTGGATCCTCAAAGGCCAAGGCAGAGCCCATGACCAGGATTCTCGCTCCCTTTTTCTGGATTCTTGTTTTCCTTCCTGGAGCATGCAGTTAACTCCAGTGTAATTACTGCCTGGCAGCACGAGATCTGGATAATCCCAATTATTATCCCTTACTCCATCTTTTTCCTCCTCAATCCAAGGGTTGGGGGATGGTTTTGTTCTCCCTTCTCTGGCACTGGAACCTGAGCACCACCTCTGGCAATTCCCTACCTCCTTGTGTTTCCTGGAAAGAGTGAGGCTGGAAAGATGGAGTGTTAAAGGAGTCAGAATCCTGGGGAAAAACACAGGATATTAATAATTTAGGGTATAAAATTTAGGGTATTTATAATTTAAGTTATTTATAATTTAACATGTCTTTTGAATGATGTTCATCATTCAAAAGACATATCAAGTGTAATTTTTCCAGAGGTAGGAAGGAGGTAAAAAAGGGAATATGGTAGACAATACTGTAGAAGTGCACATGGATTCACACAGGTCAGTGTTTGATGTCAATATTCTATTCTCAGCTCCACCTTAATATATTTTTTCAGTAAATAATTTACTTAAGTCTTTCATGTTTTATTTATTCTTTTTTCCCCATAAAATTTTTTTTGTTTGTATTTTCTTGCAGTGTTTTGAGCAAATGCTGAAAAATAGATATTTCTGTGTAACATAATGAATTTCATTTAATACATATATTTAACATATTAAATATATTTATTTATGGCCACATGCTTATATATTATGGCTGATTGTTTTTCCTTCTTGTAGGCCATATCTGTCTGCTAAACTAAGAATTTTCCTTCATCTAACTGAAGTCTTAATAATCAAATTGGGATTAATAACCCAATTATGACTCTAATCAAAATCTAACTAAAATTGAAAATATAATATGATTTAATATGTGTATATTGATAAATATAAAATAGGGATCATGTTTGTTTGATGTATATATGGAATTTTAACGTTTGTGGAAAATCATATAAATATCCATATACATGTATGGATTAATAATACATAGCTGTTATATTTATAGTTATAGTAACTATAGCTGTATATATAATATTATAAGATATATATACCAATTAGAGATATATATTTTAAATGATAATGTGATTATATGAAATACATCAATATATCAACAATAATAAGTTACTAGATATCAAATGTATATAAATATGTGTTTTAAATAATAACATGTGCTTATATATTTTAAAATATATAAATGTATGCTGAAACTTTCTCAGGCCTATCCCTGTTTATGGTGTTACAGTTTGCCCTTTCCCTTTCCCATTGGAGCATCATTTTCCCTGGATCAGGAATCCTCAGCATCTGGAATCTCACTCTGGAAGAAGGAGGTCGGATGCTGGAGGTTCCATTCTCCTCTCTTTGGGATCCAAGACATGTCAGCTCCATATTTAGTTAAAAAAATAGTTAAAAAACATACACAAAATTCATTTACCCCTGGTTTTTGCCAACTTCCAGGGAAGTGTTTTAGATTCAGTGGAAATTTTCCTTTTTGAAAGAATCTCAACAGGACACAAACACAAGTTTTCATTGGATACCCATGAAGCAGACTGACTGGAACATCTCCTGAAATACTCTTGAAATATTACTTTCCCCACCAAACTTTCAATCCTAGGGTAGAATTGTGCTCCCACTCCCAGTTTGCACCATTTTTTGTGGTATTTATTGGGAGGAGCAGCTTCCTAGGAAGTGCTGGGATTTGCTTCTATTGGAAAGTCTTAGCCTGGAAGCAGTTTGCTGAGATCTTCTCTGAGAGCAAGAAATTAGAGAAGGAACCCTGCAGAAATTTATAATTTAGGAGAAAACCCCATGTCCAGGTGTAACACATCCAAGTGTTCTGGAGAAGTCCAGCCAGGGAGACCTCCTTGTTTGGCAAGAATCTGTGCTTTGGTTTGGATTTTCTGTTTCAATAAAATCTCTGCACAAGTCATTGTTCATGCTCTGGGTCCTGAACATCAAATGTGGGTACAGCAAATAAAATTGAGAGCTGTGCCTGAGCACTGCTTATGCCTGATCTATCCATTGGCATCCATTGGGAAATCACAGGATCTCCAGATCCCAGCTGGGGTGGATTTTGACCTGCAAAAACTTGTGTTGTTACATCTTTCTTAAGATATTTGGTGGAATTCCATGAGAGAAGCTGCCCAGGATAATTATCACCCTTGATCCATAGTTGTTAAATTCCCTGCGGATTTAGGAGAGGTGCTGTCACTTTGTCACAATCTTGCCCAGGTTCCAGCAGGCACCAAAATTGTGGAAATGAAATGTGGAGGTTTGGGACAGTTCAGAGCTCTGGTGCCAGCTCAGTTAAGGAGTGTCGAGCTTCCTTAGGCAGGATTGTCCACATTGTACCTTCCTAATCCTTCCTAACATAGAAGTAGTGAGTCTGTGGTGGGGTCTCATCCCTCTGGGTGGCTTCCAGACATCTGCAGGAGGGAATTAGATCAGAGGAAAAATCCAAATTGTTTCATTTGTCAGCACTTACAGGAGTTTGCAATGCTTTCAAACTTTTTTTTTTATGTGGCTTCCAATTAACCCTTCTTTTGTTGCCCTTTTAAAATGGGATTCAATAATCATCCCAATTCCCTGGAATTGTCCAAGGCCAGGCTGGATGGGCCTTGGAGCAACATGGGGTAGTGGAAGGTGTCCCTATCCATGGCAGGGGGTGACACAGGATGGGCTTTAAGGTCCCTCCCAACCCAAACCACTCTGGGATTTGTTTTCCACCAGCCTTGTGGCTGCAGCATCATTTAACTATTAGGGGATACTTGAAGGCCTTACCCTGAAGTTACACAATGTGTAACTTTCCCCAGTAGCCTCTCCCTGAGGAGACTCACCCTAAAGTCTGTGTGTGTTATATTCCCAGAGTTTCCTGCTCAATCCTGCTGGGTATCAGAACTCCTCAGTGTTTAATCCCCTGCTTGCCCTTCTCTCTTCTCATTTATTGCAGCATTAATATTAAAAATACAAAATAAATATGTTTTGATAGTTGAATAGCTCAAATGCAGCAGGAGCAAATCAGGGTTCTGTGTTCAGTGGAGCTCTAGCTTTTGTAGTCTTACTAGGTTGATGTTTTAATCCAGGATTATTCCTGTATCCAAGTGGAGAGCATTAGGAATTGGCTCATGGTTTTTCTTGGCCTTCACCCACAGAAAGCCCAAGAGCTCCTACAACAAGGAACCTTGGTGTCAGCAAGGTGGTGGAGCTCAGGTGGTCATAGACCTCTCCCAACCACCCTACTAACGTGTCCTGGTTTTGTTTCCTTCCCAGCTCTGGCCTGCTGGCCTTGGGAAAGCCCCTGGACAGAGAGAGCACTGACCGCTACATCCTCATCGTCACGGCCTCGGACGGCAGACCTGACGGGGTGAGTGTCCCGGAGAGCTGGACAGCACTGCCTTCCTCCCCATGGTCTGATTGTGTGCTTTTCATGGATCTTAAACAAACCTGTCTGAAATCTGGGACAGTTTTCCTCTGGTTGGTGGGGGTGAAGCCTGCCTTTGATCACAGACAAAAGGATTTTGCTGCTGATTTGAGTTATACTTTAACAGACAAGATTCACAGGTGTTAGTCTTCTGTTTATTCTCTGTGCTATTTGATACCTGCTCCTCTTCTTCCCTGCTCCCAGATGTGGAAGCTGTATTAGTGATTTGTACTATATCCAGCCCTTTTCCACAATTTACTGTCTAGCTCTCCAGAAGAAAATCTGGAAAAATCCCACTTCTCTTTCAAAAATAACATTTTTTTTTATCAGGAACTATTCCAAGTCTTCCATGTTTGCACCAATCCATGACCCCACAACCAACCCCACCAGCACTTGTGTTTAATATAACAAAATTTTGATTTTTTAAATTTTCACATTATAAAATGGTGGACTATTTAAGGATATGTGCTTATTGATCAAGCAGAGGCAATGGAATTACTTTTCCTGAAAGTATGCAGCTAGATTGTTCAAGGTACCTGGAATGCAGCAGCTCTGCCATGGAATTATAGCACAGGGTGAGGAGAAATATCTGTACATCTGACTTTGTGTATAAAGGCAGATCTAAAATATTATCTCTAATAATTAATAAATAACAAGAATGTATTATCTGGGCTATTCTGGAAAGATGTGTGATTGAAACAGAGACATCTCTGACACATTGGCACAGGGTGATCAGGAAAATTTTGTGATTTGGACCTGTGGTCATCGTGGAAGAAGAAAATCTTGTTTATTTTTTCTATCTCATGCTCTTCTTAGCTTCTTCACCTTACAAGCTTTGCTTTCCTCTTTTGGATTTACTCAGAATTTACACACACACACACACACACACACACACGCAAAAATAACAAGGAAGACTTTATACAATTTAATGGCAACATGGAGTAATTATAAGAGAGTCTCCACCTTTTCCACAAAAAATCTGGTTACAATTTTTGTGGTAATTCATCTTAAAACTTGTGGGTTTGTTCTTCGTGAACTGTTCTCACAGCTGTGAGTTCAGTGGTTTTGATCTCAAATTTCCAGCTGGGAAATCTGAAGATGTAAATTAAGGACTTGCAAGTTGTTTCAGGCTGTGTTATGCTCCTGAAATAATCTCTGGGATGTAAAAAAAGGGGGCTGAAAAGCTCCTTCCTCTTTATTTCATCTAGAGTGAGATTCATTCATTTTGCCCCAGGATTAAGTGGCCAGCAGATTAATTCTAACATTCTGAAGGTGATAGTTGGGGTTTTGAAAGGAAATCCTGTTAATCATGGCACAGTGCTTAGCAGAAAATAGTTGTATGTGAGTTGAGATATGGTGTTTGAAGCTCAGCTCTGGAAAAACCAACCAAAATAAACCATGGAGGGATTCTTTAGAGTTATCCCTGGACTGTGCTGTTGGACATATCTTGAAGTTCTTGTTACTTGCTGCAACAACAAAATCCACTTTAAGAAATCCACCCCTCGCTATCTCATTATTTCCTCTCCTCCCTCAATCCCATTGGCAGGGGCTGTCCAGGGAGGTTTGGAGTCCCCATCCCTGGAGCTGTCCAAGGAAGGCCTGGATGTGGCACTCAGTGCTCTGGCATGAGGTTCCATCACAGATCAGATCTGATAATCTTGGAGATTTTTTCCACCCTTGTTGATTCCATGACTCTTCATGATTTCATACTAGATCTTTTTTTCCCTGGAATTTTGCAGCTGCAGGTGTGTGTGCATTGTTCTCAGGGGGAAACATGGGCACACTCTGTAGCTTAAGCCCGTTCCTTCTGCCTGGTTTGGGGTTTTTGTCACTGTCCCTTACGTGCCTGTAGCTGCTTTCCACAGCTCATATTTACTGTCAGTGGTGGGGCACCTTTCTTCTTAAGATTGTCCAGCAAAAGGACTCAGTTGACCAAAGCTTCTGGTGCCAGCAGCTGGAAAGGGTTAAAAGTTTGGCTTGCCAGGATCACAAAAAAAGGCTGGATAAGCTTCTTGGCTTTCATTTTACAAACAAATGGATGAAGCAAGGCAGCTCAACCAAGCCATTAAATCTCCAGACCTTTTCCATGCCAGGAAACCGTGGATGTGACTAATTTGCCAGGCCTCCTCGTGTCTTTGCACAATTCCCTTGATTTGCAGCTCTTCTGGATGTACTCCCTGCTGTTTGACAGGCTTCTCCTGGAGGAGGGTCAGGACTCACTCAAAGCTCCTGGCTGGTACTGTGCCAAACCCTTTTGAGGACACAGATCCTTGGTCCAAGCAGTCAGTGCCATTTCAAGGAGGAATTTTGCTTTTTAACTAGTTCTTATCAGGAAGCAACAGTGACTTTTTAGGGGAAAAAAAAAAATTTATACAATTACAAAACCACTGATCTCCAAGCTCATTCACCTGCTGCTTGTCATCCAGCTCTGCTTTTTGTGAACAGTTCCATTAGTGCCTACAGAAAACTGGCAATGTCACAGATGCCGTGTTGCAGTTTGCCTAAAATCCTAAAATCAATTCCCCAGGCAGGTACAATGTCATTTAAATTCCATTAACATATTTTAGCTGGTAACATATCCAACCTGATCCTTTTCCATCCAACATGAAACCAGCTATTAGAGTCAAACCTACTTAAAGTCAGCTTTTGGATTTTATTTCCTTTATTTTCCTGTGGGTTTTTTTTTTGGTTCTTTTTTTTAATTTGAAAGGCATTCAAAGGAAAAAGACTTTACTGGTGTGTGTGGGGAGGGGGGTTGTTGTTATTGTTGTGGTTTGGTTTTTTTTTCAATGAGATGTGGTGGCTTGACCCTGCTCTATCCCTGTCCTCCTCAGCTGGACAGGAATAAAAATATAAAGATGGACTTGGGAGCTGAGATAAGGGCAGGGAGAGATCTTTCACCAAATATTGTCATGGGCAAAACAGCTTGGGGAAATCCATAGATTTTATTACCCACAAAATCCCAGCAGGGTAATGGAAAGTAAAACAAATCTTAAGAACATCTTCCTACCACCCCTCCCTCCTTCCTGTGCTCTCGCTCCTCCCCTCCAGTGGCACAGGGAGATGGGAATGGGGTCTGTGTAGTTTGTGCTGCTGCTTCTTGCCCATGGAGATGTGTAGGAGTCCTTCCCCTGCTCCAGCATGGGGTTCATCCCACGGGACACAGCTCTCCATGAGTCGATCCCACAGGCTGCAGCTCTTCATGAACCACTCCCGTGTGCATCCGCTTCCATGGGGTCAGGCCTTCAGGAAAAGGCTGCTCCACTGTGGGTCCCCATAGGTCTCAAGTACTATCAGCAAACCTTCCCCAGTGTGGGCTTCTCTCTCCATGGATCCACAAGTTCCTTCTCCAACATGGGCTTCCCACCTCTCTCAGCATCCCCATGCTCTGGTGTGGGCACCTGTAGGAGCTGCAGGTGGATCACGGCAGCCTCCTTGGGCTGCCAGGGCACAGCTGCATCCCCATGGGCTTCCCCATGGAATCTCAGCTCCGGCACCTAGAGCAGCTCCTGCCCCTCTTCCTGCCCTGCCCTGGGTGCCTGCAGAGCTGCTCCTCTCCCATGGTCTCACTCCACTCTTCTCTGGCCACAATTACAACTACACAGTAACAATTTTCATTCTCAAATCAGTTATCCCAGAGGCATCACTGCCATCTCTGCCTTGGTCCAGAGACCTGGATCCAGGCACTATTGGAGCTTCCAGCAGCTCCTCAGAGAATCTGCCCTATAACCCCTCACTACCAGAACCTTGCCACACAAACACAGTCCAAGGAGAACTTTCCTCCTCAGGTACAACATGGATAATTGGCATTTGTACATTTCTGTGGCTTGGTTTTGTGAACAATGCTCTTAGGATCCCCAGATAAATTCCAGTAGCATGGGATCTCAGGAGCTGATGTTCCTCAGGCACTGATAATTTAAATGTGGTTATTTAATCCATACCTTTCAAGCATAAACATGTTCAAAAAGCCCTCACAGAGTGGAAAAAGGGGAACATTTGTATTGGTCTTTCATACTCATCTGAGTAAGTTCAGCGTTTGTAACTTCACCCAGTGATACTGGTTCAGAAATTCAGGCCAGCACTACTGAATTCCAATATCCGCAATATTTCCCAGCCAAACTCTGTGTGAACAAAGATTTTTAGCTGTTATGACATGAAAGCAAAGGGGCAAGACTTCTGCTCATGAATTTTTAAATAATAGTGTATAAAATCCTGGCACACCTCAGTTGGGAAAGGTTGCTATGCTTGAAAATTGTTGATGCTCTCAAGGAAGAAATCTATCTCAGACTGCTTTGAAAGCTTTCTCTCTCAACATGATGATTCTCATGTTCTTGTAAAACCAGGGATGTTTTTTCTCCATGGAGCTAAGCAAGGCTCAGGCATCTCCAGCCCTGGCAGGATCTTCCTTGGCCCAGGGAGACACATTAAAATGAATTTTTCTTCCCACTCTGGTATCTCCAGGACTTTGGAGGACAGCAGGACACCTCCCACATGAGCTTGTGCTTCTGCTTGGGGTCCAGCAGCCCCAGCCTCACGCTTTTGGGGAGTAGCCTTTCCTCCAGATGCTTTTCCCAGTTATGAATGTCACAGAATCCTTAAAGTTGGAAAAGACCTCTGAGATCATCAAATCCAACCATCAACCATCTCCACCACTACCACGTTCTCAAGTGCCACATCCACACATGTTGAGCACTTCCAGGGATAAGGACTCCACCACTTCCTGAGAAGATGTTCTAGTATTTCACAGTGCTTTTGGTGAAGAAATTTTCCTTAATATCCAAGCTAAACATCAAGGTCATTTCCTCTCATACTGGAGAAGACATCCTGCCATTTCCTTTCTAAACCCACCAGTTCCTGGATTCTTCATCTTCGACTTCATTACTCCACAGCTGCCACTAGGGCCAGCCAGTGCTCTGTGACTGCACTAAAATCCATTGGAGTAGCACAAGGATACAGTGTGGTATTGGCTCTCCTTTTGATCCCTGATATTCTCTAGAGAAATCTATATCCAACCCCCATCATCATCATCATCAATGAATGTTGAGCTCATTTTTGCATTTGGAAAGTCTGTGGTCCCACACACCTGAATTTTTTGGGGGGTTTTAGGGTTTTTTGATTTTTTTCTTGCTCCTTTTTCTGTGTCATTACCAAAAGGCCTAAGAGAGGTTTGGCAGGACTGCTGTGGCATGGGGTAATTGGGGTTTCTCTTTTCCGAGCCCCAAGGCTGATTTAACTGATTCATGTGGTGTGGTGACAGTCATGGTGACACCATTTGACTTTGGGGGACTGCTAATTCCATCAAAATTAATCCAGAGCCACTTATGCCTTCACCCAGCAGCATAGCTTTCTGTGGAGTGGGGTGGCCTGGCTGCCACCTTTCCATTACTCTTCCCTGGAATGCTCCTGGTTGTTTAAAATGCTCAGCTGTGCTTCCCAAATTACTGCTGTTCTGAGTTATGACCTGGAGCATTAACAGGCTTGTGGGTTTTCCCAGGGAAACACGACCCGTCACAATTAACAACCCAACACAACAATTAAGGATGCATTAATTTAGCAGGCAGGAAAATGCTTTTATTTCCCAAGTAATGAGTTTTTAGCTGTAGATGGGCAAAGTGGCATGTGAAGGAAACAACACATTCCAAGCTCAAGTTGTGTTCACAAATTGGGATGTGTTTGGATGCAATTCCAAGACAAGAATTCCTTTCTTCACCTTTCAGAGGGAGAGGCTTGAAATAAATAAATGTGGCTTTTGTCAGAAGAAAGAAAAAGCCTTCTGTGCTCTTGATTTTTGGCTTGTGTGTGTCTGTTGATTTAGAGAGATGAAACAGGAGCTCCATTGTGTTTTCTTAGTGTGTCTTGTGTGAAATAAGGGGAATTCCAATCTCCAAATACTAATGTCTCAACCTGAAAATATACATCCAGCACTGCAGAAAAGGGATTTTCTGCCTGGCAAAGCAGAGCAGCTCAGTGCCTCACTTATAAACCCATTTGGGAATTATGAATTAGGTGTTCTTAAAAGTTATCAGTCATCCAGGGGATGATCCCAACCTCCAGCTCTAACCTCCCTTTTTAATGTGTCTGAAGGAGCACCGGGTTGTGTTGTAGTCATGGTCAGGTTAGTACTCAGAAATTACTGGCAGGGTTCAGATATATATATATATTTTTTATTATTATTATTTTTTTTTTTTGGTCTTAGAAAACTCAACCATCAGGCCACTAAACCCCATTTGAAGTTCAGGAGAAGCTGTCATCCATCCAGGTGTTCAGGGTGTGTCTGAAAATTCACCAGCTAGGGAAGATCAGAGGTGACCTGGTTCTGGGAGGGCTTCTCTAAAAGCAAAGGATCCAAGATCTATCCCTTAAATCTGATTGTGCCCATTCCTTCTTGCAATGAACACTTCAGGAAAAAAACAGGGTTCATTTCAGCCCTGCAGAGCCCAGGACTGGTTTGGGGCCACATTTCCTGAGGAGACAGAGGTGTCATCACCCTTGGAAAGGCATCTGAGAGTGAGCCCAGTGCTCTGGGCACTGAAGGCAAGGATCAAATGGAATGCAGAACTCTGCTGTTCCTTGAAGGTTGTGGGAAGAAGCAACAGTTGAAAAATATTGGGAACCACAGGGAACTGAGGGAATCTAAAGAAACCTCATCTCCTTCTCTGTGAGGGTGGGCAGGCCCTGGCACAGGGTGCCCAGAGCAGCTGGGGCTGCCCCTGGATCCCTGGAAGTGTCCAAGGCCAGGTTGGACTTTGGGGTTTGGAGCAGCCTGGGACAGTGGAAGGTGTCCCTGCCCATGGCAGGGTGGAATGGATGGGCTTTAAGGTCCCTTCCAACCCAAACCATTCCAGGATTCTGTGGTTTCAGTGCTTTGTGTTTAATCCTGGAAGTCAGACTTGAGGATTTTGGCCATCTTAGAAGATCATTCAAAAATTCAGAGCCTCTGCCTCCCACAACACTTAAATTAATTCTCTTCCATAGAGGTAGGTAGCCCTGAATTAAGATAATTTAAACAAAAATTTACTTCTTGAGTAGCATACAGAGAATTCATTAATTGCTGTACATTTTCTGTTACTCCTTGGAACTTTAACTGTTTCTGTTGCTCCTGTCTCTAGTAGACACGAATTCCATTATCCAGCAAGAAGGAAGCTAGAGGGAATATTCCTGAATATATGAAAGGAGACAATATACACAGATCCATAATCTGATCTTCCTCCTTGAAAGAACTTCTCCTCAAATAATTTTCTTTCCAAGAAAGAACTTCTCCTCAAATAATTTTCTTTCCAAGCTGTAATTAGAGACACTGCCTATTGCTATTTTCCTGATAAGTTCTGTATTTTGTATAAGAAATTCTTACAAATTCCAGCTGATCTGTGAATTCCAGTTTGCACAATAGGAATTTGTCCAGACAGATTTCCTCCTCTTGGAGAGCAGGCTTTTGTTCCCACAGCAGCTCATTTATTACAGCAAGCTTTAGTAGCTTCCCAAACTTTCCATGCTTGTGTGGCTTAGCATGGATATTCCCTATAAAGGCTTTGATTTCATGTGCTAAAAGGGAAAGGGTGAATTAAAGAGTTTTCGTAAGGCAATAGATTGATCCTAATTTTCAGTTCAAAATTTGGATAAAATAAGAGATTCAAATAAGTAAGTTCCCATTAGGAGGAAGTTGAGGGAAGAACTTCTGGCTCTGCACAACTCCCTGACAGGAGGGGACAGCCAGGGGGGGTCGGGCTCTGCTGCCAGGGAACAGGGACAGGACAAGGGGAAACGGCCTCAAGCTGTGCCAGGGGAGGCTCAGCTTGGACACCAGGAGGAATTTCTCCATGGCAAGGGAGCTCAGGCCTTGGAACAGGCTCTCATGGCAGTGGTAGAGTTCCCATCCCTGGAGGTGTTCAAAGCCATATGATTGTGGCACTTGGGGACATTGGTCAGGGTGGCCTTGGCAGTGCTGGGGAAGGGTTGGATTTGCTGGTCTTAGAGGGCTTTTCCAACCTAAATAATTTTGTCTGTTTGTCAAGAATTTTCCTTAAATGTCCATTATTTTCTCTTCCTTTCCATGTGAAATACTCATCTGTTCTGATACATTCTGTTATCTTTTGCCATGTGTGAGGTGTTCATTTTGGGAGCTTTCCCTTTGGGCTTTATTATGGTGTTTTGGCAGTTTTTGTCTCATCTCCAGGCTTATTGGGATTTTTTTCTCATTAGTGTAATTATTGACAAGACCTACCCTTCCCCTCACCACAGGGTCTTCTCTCCAAAATTTCTTTGCAGTCCAGCTGACTATTTTGTCTTTATAGCTTGGGGAGGTGGAGAGGGTTGGGAGATACTTTTAAACTTCTCATGGAAGGAAAGAAGGTCTGAAAATAGAATCATAGAATTGTTAATTCTATCACCACTCAAATACAGTTTTCTTGAGATGAATATCAATAAATCCTGATATGGAGATCAGCAGCATTATTTACCATTTCTTTTTTGATCAAATGAAGGTTTTGCCTCCAGTTGTATTATTTGGAAACTAATTATCTCTCAACATGACAGGTTTGTCTAAGAGTTTGTCCAAATTAATAAACTTGCTCGACATCAGAGCCAAGAACGTTTCCTCTCCAAGGCATAGAATGCTCTCATCAATTCCCAACTTCAATTTAAATGACAGGATACAAATAAAATAAGAATAAAATGGAATTTCCTTCAGATTTATCATCCATAACATTTTTCAGGGCCTGGCATCCTTAAGATTTGTGCAGGCAATGTAAATTTTACAAATATTGCTTAGGGAAGAGTTATCTATATAAGAACTATTCGAGGGCCCCTAAGAAAGATATAAATTGCTTTGCTGCTGTGGATCTTTTATTTCTGTTCATTATAAAAGGGAAGTAAGCAGGGTTTCTCCAGTAATGAATAGGAAATATTATATCATATCAGCCTGATATGAGTCTGAGATGTTTTGTTGCCTGGTTGAATTCCAAGGAATAGTTTTAGGATTCCTTCCCAAACCCTGCTTGATGATTCTGTGGTAGAAAAGCCTCATTTTTAACCAGCCAAAGCAATTTTCAAACCTTTCTGTGTTGGATTTGCATGAGGAATATCCCTGGAAAATTGATAGTGAAATAGGTGTCTCTCCTTATTTTAGGGAACCACTTCTTTAAAGAATTTTAGTGGTATTTATATATTTGTGAAGACCTTTCTTTGTTGTTTCTGTGCCTCTTTTAGCATCCTCTAGAAGCCTTGTCAACTTTTCATAATTCTTTAAGAAATTTAGTGAATTCACTTTCTAGGAAAGATGGAGAGAGACATAGGGCCAGGACACAGGGAATGGC
>NC_031775.1:3145966-3155233 GCF_001522545.3 Parus major | reverse complement strand
CTGAGCCTCCCCTGGCACAGCTTGAGGCCGTTTCCCCTTGTCCTGTCCCTGTTCCCTGGCAGCAGAGCCCGACCCCCCCTGGCTGTCCCCTCCTGTCAGGGAGTTGTGCAGAGCCAGAAGGTTGCCCTGAGCCTCCTTTGCTCCAGGCTGAGCCCCTTTCCCAGCTCCCTCAGCCTCTCCTGGGGCTCCAGCCCCTTCCCCAGCTCTGTTCCCTTTCCCTGGACATGCTCCAGCCCCTCCAGGGCTCTCTGGGCTCTCAGGGCCCAAGTTTCCCTCAAAGGAGTTACATGCAAAGTATCAGAAGGCACAAGAAAGATTTAAGACACTGAGTTGGATGAATTGATTTAAAATTCAATATATTGAGCAGAATAATTTTTATAAATACAGCAATGTGGGGTTTTGGTCTGGAGCTCTCAGTCTGTGGGAGCAGAGAGAAGGGATGTGACTCAAGCCAACACCTCTCCATGTTTTTCATTGGGAGAGAAAATTTCCATAGGTAGTAGAGTCGTATTTTGTTGACATTTTATATTAAATACAGTTAATTCTGCTGTTCCCACCTCCTGGGATGTTAAAATTGGGTTGCAAAGTAGAACATCAGGGTGGGGTGGGGGAAGGATGACACAGGAGCATGATACAGGATGATTCTGCCATTTCATCAGCTTAGTTAATCATCACTGTGGCATATTTTGATTGATAAATCACTAATTTCCTTTACCCATTCTGGCAAATTTTGATATTTCCAGATTTTTCCCTCCACTCAGAGCAACTCCTTAAATCTTTAAAATACTGTATGAAAAGAAATGATATCAGATACTTATCATGAATCTCTAATGTATGAGTCAGTCTTGAGCTTGTTTTGTCTTCTAAAAATTCAAAATAAATTCTTGAAATGCTTCCCTTTTCATAAATACATGTTTAAAAAATTGATGATCTACTTACCTGTGATTCTGTCTAATAATTTACAGGAGGGTTGTCACCTGGGAAGCTGTAAAATAAAGAGAATTTCTTTAAAATGTTCTTTTTTCTGCCTAGACATCGACTGCTACTGTCAATATAGTGGTGACAGATGTCAATGACAACGGACCAGTTTTTGACATGTTTCTCCCCAGAAACCTCTCTGTGCAGGAAGAGGAGGCCAATGCTTTTGTTGGTCAAGTAAGGGTAAGTTATTAAAATTGTTTATTTTATTACCCAAGCTATGCAGACAGTGAGGAAAGAGCACAAAACTACACAAATGTCCATCAAAATAACTTCTCCATTTGTGGCTACAGTGGCATGTTTTGGGGCTTTAAAATATTGGAATTGTTTTCTTCTCTGTGCTAAATACCAAAAACATTTTGTCACTTAAAAATTGCACATCAAAAAGCTTGTTTTAAGAAATTCCACCATAAAAAACTTGCTGATAACAGATTTACAGGGTTAAAACAGTGTTGCCACATTTTAAAATTATTTGTTTTGAGATAGAATTCAAATATGCTGAGCAAGTGACACCCAGGGTAGGAAATTGTCACACCTAGAGGAAGTTTTAAGGCCATTAAAGGGAAAATCAGTTTAACCCCTGAGTGAAATAATTACTGACCTGGCATAAAAATAGGGGATAGTGTTTATTTGAGGGTTTGAAGCTGTAAATTTGTATTACACATGGGGGTCTTCTGGATGAGGATTCAGACTCTTGAAGAAAATACCTTATTTTTTTTTTTTTGGTAATATGTATTTTTCCTGACTCAAGGGAAAGAAGAAAATACTAATTTGAGGGTTTTTCAATCCAGAAGTTGAATATGTCTTATATCTGCTGCACTAAGGTTGGATCACTTAAGGTTGGATACATCAGGATCTGTAGGTAAAAGAAGAACTGGGAAGAATTTTTCAGGAATTTAGGTGGAAAATATGTTGTTTTTTTTATCTTCTTCCAGCAGCAACCATATCAAGAGAAAATGGGAGCTCCTTAAGTAGAAGCTTCAGAAAAACAGGACATTTTGGGTACCATGGGAACCCAAATACCCATAATAATCATGTTCCTTCCCATCATTACATTATTTAATAAGAAATCAGAACTGGTCTTGGACAAAGTTAGGATCCCTCAGTGCAATTAAGTCAGTTTTGATAAATCAATAAATTATTGCTCTGCTTTTTGTCATTGCCTACCTGTGTGCTTGGTTTTCATTTTGCATCCTAAAAGGCACAGGTGGAATATTTCCAATCAGTCCCAAATATCCTTCAAATCCATTTTGTGCTTTGCTGAGGGCCCTCAAGGCTCAATCATCTCAAACACAAGCTTGCCTCTATTTTTAGCTATGACAGAACTGTAAAATACAAGAAGTTATTGCCACAAGAAGCTCTCTGGCTTCTAAATTAGTGCAATTTCTAAGTTGTGTGGAAATGAAAATATTTATTGGAGCCTTGGGATAGTTTATTCCTACTTGGAGTGACAGAAACAGCTTCTGTCATTTCCTGTCCTGTTTATCCCTGGATAGAGAAAGCTTTTTCTTTATAGCCAAAATACTGGGTGTATTTCTTCTGTCTCATGTTCACAACTGCAAACTGATGTAGGGATATCCATTGGAAATGCCATTCTGTGGTGTAAAAAAGAGAAATTTGGGCATTTGGTGTTTTTTTCCAGCTCCAGTGAGGTTATTGAAATAATGGTGATGAGAGTTTGGGTGTAACTGTGTTGTTTGAGGATATTCCTTAAAAACTGAAATAGCTTTTGGTGTGTTGTGCTTCACTGTAGATAAACCCACAGAGGGTGTGGGAGAGGTGTTAATGGGAATAAATTTTGTATGGAAGCTTTAATGCAGAAAAAATGTACATAAAGGGCTCTTTCAGGTGGGAATAGCCTGGTAAAAGAAGAAATCCTTATAGGTGCTGTGTATTTTCCCTACCAAGAATTAACACACTGATTAACAAAACTGCTTTTCAGAAAACTTTTTACTCATTTCAAACAGGAAACATAAAATCTGCCCGAGCAAGCAGTCATACAGAGTATTTTTAATGAAAAGGCAGATTTTGTAGTGTCCCTTTCCCTTCTGAATGCCACCTATCCATTTTACCTGGGAAAAAAAAATTTAGCAAGAGATTTTTACCTTAAAACCCAAGATCTGACCCTACTGCTCATGGGAGCAAAGAACGTGGTGAGGAGCGACATGGAAAAGGTGCACAATCAGTTTGATCCTTCAGGATTTTTGACTCAGGAGGTTTGGTCTCAGGATTGGGTGCCCTATCTAATTATCAGAATTCCTGAGTGGTTTGGGTTGGAAGGGATCTTAAATTTCATCCCATTCCAGCCCTGCCATGGGCAGGGACACCTTCCACCATCCCAGCTTGCTCTGAGGCCTGTCCAAGCTGGCCCTGGACACTTCCAGGGATGGGGATTGTAAGCAATTTGTGGTTTAAATCAATCTGAACACTGCCAGGAATAAATCCTGCCACAGACAAGAGATTTCCATGCTCTGCTTTGTTTTCAGTGGGAAAGCTGGACTTTCAAATGGATTTCCATAAAGAATTTGATAATATTTGGGGGGTGTTTTCCCAAGGAGATGTAGCAGGAAGGCTGTGAGAGGTTTCCTGTGGGAGAGGGAGGGTTTTTAGCATTTATTCCATGCAGGCAGGCAATATCCACTCTTGGAAGTGCTCTCCTGCTCTGGCAGCTCTGCTGCCAGCTGGAGCTGCTGGAGGCACTGGCATGGGAGTGCTGCCTGTGGGCATTCCAGGAGCCTCCTGAAGATTAAAAGAACAAAAATCAGACAGGATAATGCTGCCAGTGGAGAAGATGTGTTTCCAATCCTTTTATTTCACACTGTGTTCTCTAAATTGGGGCAGTCAGAGGTGGATTGGATTCCCTGCTGCTCCTTCCCCTCTGATCCTGGGGATTCCCCAGCAAGGCAGGAGCACAGCTGCTGAGTGGAAGTCTCCACAAAGGGCCCCCAGGAATTCAAAAGCTCCCACTGGAAACTCTACAGTGAAATTCAGGCACTTTCTTGCAGTCTAAACCAGCTGGAGATGGGGCTTCAGGATGATCTGAGTTGTACACTGCACTTTAATCAATCTCAGGGGCATGGGAGGTAAAAAAGGTGGAATGACACTTTGGAAAGGAATTAATACATTGATCTGCAGGCTCACACCAATGTATTGATCTGCAGGCATGTTCACACCCTTAGGGAGGGAAGACAGTCCATAGCAGTTTGTTGCAGACTCTAAAAAAAGGCAGCCTGGGGTTAAATAAGAAGCTGTTGAGCTGATGGTGCCCTGGAGAGGAAAGACATCCCTTGACTGAAGTTTTTATTCGTGTGGGGTTTTATTTATATACAGATTCTTTCACCCAAAACCATAATTCATTTATTGTTGGGTATTTTGGTGTCATTGATCAGCACTGTTTGAAAACTCCAGCATGAACATGTTGCTATCAAGGAGAGGTAGTGACAGGGAAGGAAATGAGGTGGAAAATGGGGATGAAGAATTATGTGCTCATGTATCACTGGCCCTTGGATTTTCCCCAAAATTGAAACAGGATGAATTAATTCCAGTAATAAGAGCAGTTTACAGGCTTTGTGATACCTCTGTCAGCTGCTTGGTTTTAAGTTACAAAATAAATGCTTTAAGAAAGTTGTTTTTTTAGGATGGACATGTTCTTCGTACAGGAAAAGATGGGAAAGTTCAGAGGAATTCTTTTGGTTATACTGTACTAACCCTGCTGAATGCTGATGAAATGTAATTATTTCCCAACAGAGCTTTCTGTCTGTGGATATCAGTGAATTCTTACAGGCTCCCATTTTTATTTAATAAATTCATAAGGTGATAAACCCTGGATTTAAAGCCCGATTTAAATTTCACGGCTGTTGGGTAAAGCTTGTTGTGTTGGACTAAATGACCTCTGGAGATCTCTCACAAGCAGCTCATCCTGTGTTTCTACAAGCAGGAAAACTCCTTAAAATGCTGGTGAAGGATTATTGCCCATGTGCATGGGATGATTGGGATGAGATGAGCTTTAAGGTCTTTTCCACCCCAAAGCATCTGTGATTCTGTTCTTTTATTACATTACAATATCTTGTGGAAAAGTCTAGAAAGGAATCTGTTTTCCTAAATCCCCACTGTCTTGTTTTCAGTGTGAAGGGTGTGATTTCCCAAAACCTGCACTGCAGATTACACCTTGTCTGTGTTTAATATACAGGCTCCTGAAATTAAATTCCCATATTTCCTGGGCTTTAAGACAACTTGAAGGAAAATTAGAAGTGGAGGTAAAAGGAGAAGACCAGGAAAAAAGGGAGATTTATTGGCAAGAGAGTACAATTGAGGAGGAAAAGAATTAAAATTCGAGGTGGAGAAGATAGGACGAAACCAGGAAAAAATGGGATTTAATGTCAGGACAGGACAATCCAGGAGGGAAAGGACTTAAACCTTTGGGGAAGAGTAAAATCACAGTCTCTAAAGTAAATCTCAAATACCCAAAGTGAGTCCAGTACTCACTGCATGACCCAGTGACTAACAATGCAATTTGAATTAATCTCATAGATTAAAGCAGCAGGAGCAGTTGGGATTTGAGAGTCAGAATCCATAAAAGAGCTAATTAGACCACAAAATCAGAGAATCAGAATGTGGCAGGTGAGCTCCAACCAGAGAAATTCAGACTTCATTTCTTATAAGTGGTTGGATGACCGCAAGATCATTGGGAGAGAACTTTGGTGGTACCATTTCCTTCAGTTTATTAAAGAATTTGTCCCCAGGAAGGATAGAAAGGATTCTAATAAGACTCAGACTTCTTCAGCACTGTCTCTCAAGATCCTCATGGAAATGCTGGTCACAGAAAGACTTTTATGTGCTTTTAGTTGGATTTTCATGTTTGTTAAAAGACAAATTCCTCTTACAACAAGATTGATGTCTCAAGTCCAAAGCTGTGGCATCAGGAGAAAGAGATGGGGTCATGGATTTGGGCTACTTATTTCCATTCCAGATCATCAGTGCTAGACAGACTTACCTCTTCCTGCTGGCACCAGGGAATTCCTGGAGGATATTTACCAGCAGAGGCTGCAGCCACAGTTCCTCATCTTTTTCCACTGTTCCTTCACCTTAGGTCAGCTTGGGCACAGATCAAAGAGATTAAAAAAGCTCCTTGCCACCCATAATGTGACCTCTTAAGTGAAAGGGATTTCAAAAGCTGTGGTCTTATCTTCCCTGTTCTCAAAATTTATTGTATTTGTGCATTAATTTGCATCTTTACCCTCCAGATAATATTTGTGCTTTAGTGCAGCGGAAATTTTGATATTTGTTATCAGCAAGTTCATGGCAGTTGGCTGTTGAGAGTCCGAGGATTATCCATGAAAGGAATTCTTGTTTTTGTCTGCTGACACTTTACATTTTGGGATGCCTTTAAGCCCTATTATCTCTTTCAGCTTGATGCCAAACTAAATCTTCTGAATCATGATGATTCAGAATCGTGATTTCATGTCTCTGATTCATTCCCTTTTCGGATTTTGATGCCTGATTCCATCCCTGGCAGTGTCCAAGGCCAGGTTGGACTTTGGGGCTTGGAGCAGCCTGGGACAGTGGAAGGTGTCCCTGCCTATGCCAGGCACTGGATGGGCTTTAAGGTCCCTTCTAACCCAAAGTCAAGAGAAATTCCAAAAATAACTGGATTGACAGTAGAGAAATATGTGGGAGCCCAGCTAAATGTGGAGATTTTAAACAGTGTATTCCATCTGTGATTTGGAAAGGTTTTGTTTTGGGAAGGCTTTTTGGTGTCTTAGTTTTTTTGAGTATGCAAATGCATTGGTTTAATCTCTTGATCATAACATTGCCAAAGAACACACTCATCAAAACCCCAAATTTTGAATCATCCTTCAAGGACAACCAACTCTTCAAGGTTAGGATTTTGTTGTGTGTCAGCCTGAAGAAAGCTGGGCTGGTTGAAGCTATGAAGTGTAAAAATGCGATTAACTCATGTAGGAGGTTCACCAGCTATCCAGTGATGGGTGTGCAGCCATGAGCTTTTGGATTTTCATTTATATTTGCTCTTAGGGTTTAGCTGCTTCTAATGCACAGTTTTGTTTGAATTCACATTTTATTGGTTTTGGAATTAACCCTCCAGGTGCACTGGAATTAGCAGAGACCATGGAAGAATCATCCAGGGTTCTTCTGGCTCATCCAATGCCTAAAAATATGGCGGTATTGGAAAATTATGGTAGTATTTGAAAATTTATAGGGTGCTTCCTTTATCCTACTCTGAGTAGAGTCAAGGATAAGCTCCCATCACCTGGGAATTCAGTAGGATGATGAAGTTCCTGGAGGATATCCACAAAACCTACAGGATTTTTCCAAAGGATGTGAATTCACTTGGGTCTCAAAGAAGTAGAATTTGCCTTGAAATTGCAGACAGCCAAAATCAAAGAATCCTAGAAAGTCCTTTTGGAAGGGACCTTAAAGCCCATCCAGTCCCACCCCTGCCATGGGCAGGGACACCTTCCACTATCCCAGGCTGCTCCAAGCCCCAAAGTCCAACCTGGCCTTGGACACTTCCAGGGATCCAGGGACAGCCACAGCTGCTCTGGGCACCCTGTGCCAGGGCCTGCCCACCCTCCCAGGGAACAATTCCTTCCCAATATCCCATCTCTCCCTGCCCTCTGGCACTGGGAAGCCATTCCCTCTGTCCTGTCCCTCCGTCCCTTGTAAAGAGTCTCTCCATCTCTCCTGTAGCTCCTTCAGGCACTGGAAGGTCAAAACAAGGTCACCCTGAAGCTTCTCTTCTGCAGGCTGAACATTCCCAATTGTCCCAGACCTTCCTCCCAGCCAAGCAGCTCCATCCCTCTAGGAAAATTTAAGAGAAAGGCTGTGTAAAAGCAGGCAAGAAGCAACAAAAGAAAGGAAAAGCCTTTCTAAACTTTAGGAAAGAAGGAAAGTCCAAACTTTTATGGATGACTGATGTCCCCTCCTTAAAATACTTACAAATATTTGGTTTATGACCAAGAGGTCAGGCACATTTCAGATATTTGTGGCCTCTGACTGCATCTGGGAGATGTTAATTTTGTCCTGTGGGCACAGACTGTAATCTGCCTGCAAAACAAGTACAAAATCCAATCTAACACTCCCACCCGCACTTGATTTGCTGTTTGACACAAATGAGAGGTTTGGGAATACTTCCAACCCAGAGTAATAAACCCATTAAACCCTCAATAATAAACCTATTAAACCCCTAGTAATAAAAAAATCATGTTATCTGCCATGAGAACAATAATTCTCACCAACAGCATCATTTGGATCCTCCAGCACAATTCCTACCTTGAGATGTGAGGTTTGCTGGAATACTGGGGGAGTTGTCCAAAATCAGGAGCTTGGTTGGCTTGGGTAGGGATTGTGGGGAGCTTCTGCTCCTGAAGAAGAGAAATTCAAACTGAAGGAAGCTGGTTTTGTGGCAGAGTGGTCCCTAAGAAATGTTTCAGCCTGCAGGAAAGGGGGATACCCACCGTGCTTGTCTCTGATTTGGAGACAAGTAGGAATAACAGCCTTGTTTTGCTGTTTTCCAGCTCAAACATTCCAGGCACAAATCCTCAATTAACCTACCTAAATCCTGTCATCATCATGAGCAAGAGTTGAGGATATAATAGGAGGTTTCTTTTGCAAAGGATGATAATGATATAATGAATATTGTTGACATTCAAGCCCTTGTCATTATATTTCAGAGTTAATGTTCCTTCAGAGGTGTCTTAGTCATTCCCATCTCCCAGGATTGTGTTTTCCTGCTGTTTGAGATGGAGAGAGATAATTTGTTACCCTGGAACACTGTTGGTTTCTATTCCTGAGGGTTTCCTGGTAATGTGGAAACAGAGTTAGTAATACAAATCTGAATTTACCACATCAGGTAAAGGCTGTCACCTTGTAGGTGATGGCATCTCTAATAAATGTGGGATGTGTTTGCTGGGAAATAAAGTAGTGAGTCATTTATATTCCCAGGTTTCCAGGTTTGTTTTATCATGCAGTACTTCATGAATTAGAGATGGAAATAGGAGTCATCCTGGACATCTGAGGAGTCACCAGAATAACAGCAGTACTTGCTCTGTCTCTTTGGATGGACACATTTTTCTTGATTCTGGATAAACACCAGGAGATGAATCCTGGGCTCCACAGTGTGGAGGGAGATATGTTCCCCCTCTGTTCTGCTCAGGAGAGAGCCCACCTGGAATTCTGTGCACAGTTCTGGTGCCTCCAGAAGTGCTCATGAAGTACTGCATGATAAAATATAGGAGGGACATGGAACTCTTGGAGCAAGTCCAGAGGAGG
>NC_031775.1:3136174-3145721 GCF_001522545.3 Parus major | reverse complement strand
AGTGCCAGAGGGCAGGGATGGATGGGATATTGGGAAGGAATTGTTCCCTGGCAGGGTGGGCAGGCCCTGGCACAGGGTGCCCAGAGCAGCTGTGGCTGCCCCTGGATCCCTGGAAGTGTCCAAGGGCAGGCTGGGTGGGCTTGGAGCAACCTGGGATAGTGGAAGGTGTCCCTGCCCATGGCAGAGGTGGCACTGGATGGGCTTTAAGGTCCTTCCAACCCAAACCAGTCTGGGATTCTGGGATTCTATGAAATGGGTGAGGTAGAAATGGGCCAGCATTTGAGATACAGAGACTCTATGGTCCTGTCTTGGAATCTCTTCCATTCCTTTTGTAATTTACCTCTTTTTGTTAGTTAGTCTCCTCTTGTTTGGGGTTTTTTTTATTCTAGTTTGGGTTTTTTGGTCTTAGTTTCCGTGATGCCTGTGTCCCCAGTGGCTTTTGAGGGCTGTGTTGCCTCCAGCAATCACAGGTGCTGTTTCTGCTGCTTCGTGTCAGGGTAGGAGCAACCTCTGCAAGGCTGTGAAGAGCTTTCTGTCTGTAAATATATCTGCAGCTCATTTTAAGGTCTGCTGTCATCTGGTGGCCCTTTTACCTGCCAAAACTTCAGGATTCTCACCATATTTTTTATGCAAATCACTGGGGATGAGTTGTGGTGGAAAGCCTTGAATGAGTTTGCATAGGAATATACTCTCACCTCTTTTTAGTCCTGCAGTTTTCTCCTTGGCTTTGGGACTTTCTTTAGGATTCAGGTTATATGGGAATGAACTGTTCCCTTGCTTCTCCCCAGCTCTGTACCTGTTCACTCAGGGAATGAATTTAGTCATTACCAATGTTGGTAATGACTAAATGGGATTACATTTATTGGGATGTCACTGGTTTCTGTTTTCAGGGTAAGGATAAATTCTACCAGGGCTGTTTTTTTGAAGCAGAACTTTCTGAAAGCTCCCCATTTTCCATACCTGCTGTTCCCGCATTTCCTGGCAAGTCTTGTACCTGTTGGTGACATATCTGGGGGTGAAATTTGGGTTAAAGTTGCCCATTTTGGTACAAAGTGATGACTGCAAAGAGGGACAGAGAGTGTCCACACCAACAGCAAGTCCTTATCCAAGGAGCTGCTTCCCACTGGCTCTGAGAGGCTCTGGGAAATTAATTCCATGTTGGAACAGTTGTGGACCCTCAAGACAGGATTTTTGTAGGAAACAGATTAAACTCCTTTTCTTTCTTATCCATAAAGACAACATTATCTCTCTACAAGTTTAGTGATAAAAATGATAATTCTTCATCAGTGTTATGGTGGTATAATCCAAATTATCCAATTAGATAATTGGATTTAATGATGATGCTTTGCTTGCTAATCTTTGTGGGAATATCTGTTTAATATCTTTGTCATAAACGATCTGGATGAGAGGGTGAAATGCACCCTCAGTCAGTTTGTGAAGAACACCAAGCCAGGTGGGAGTGTGGATGTGCTGGAGGGCAGGAAGCTCTGCAGAGGCATCAGGACAGGCTGGATCCATGGGCTGAGGTTCAGCAAGGCCAAGTGCTGGGTCCTGCCCTGGGGTCACCCCAAGCCCTGCAGCTCCAGGCTGGGGCAGAGGGGCTGGAAAGGGCCCGTCAGGAAAGGCCCTGGGGGTGCTGTGCCAGCGGCTGGACAGGAGCCCAGGGGGGAGAGGGGTCCCTGGGCTGGCCCTGCTGAGGGACCTCCAGGGCTGGGTCCAGTTCTGGGCCCTGAGAGCCCTGGAGGGGCTGGAGCGTGTCCAGGGCAGGGGACACACTGTCCAGAGCTGGGGAAGGGGCTGGAGCCCCAGGAGCAGCTGAGGGAGCTGGGAAAGGGGCTCAGCCTGGAGCAAAGGAGGCTCAGGGCAACCTTCTGGCTCTGCACAACTCCCTGACAGGAGGGGACAGCCAGGGGGGGTCGGGCTCTGCTGCCAGGGAACAGGGACAGGACAAGGGGAAACGGCCTCAAGCTGTGCCAGGGGAGGCTCAGCTTGGACACCAGGAGGAATTTCTCCATGGCAAGGGAGCTCAGGCCTTGGCAGGGGCTGCCCAGGGAGGTTTGGAGTCCCCATGCCTGGAGGTGTCCAGGGAAGGGCTGGACGTGGCACTCAGTGCTCTGGGCTGGGGACAAGGTGGGGATGAGGCACAGCTTGGACTCCATGGGCTGGGAGGGATTTTCCAGCCTCAATTATTCAGGGATTCTGTGGATCAAATCAGTCCTCCAGAATGTGGCAAAGGTGTTTCTGCCTAAGGATGTGCACAAATGAGTTCACAACATTCACAGTTGCAAAGTCTACCATATATCTGAAAGTAATTTTAATTTCCTTTCCTAAACAAGTTTATCTGTTCTAAAATATCCCTCCAAACTAACCTGATACAAAAGTGTTGTCACACAAGAATTTTTTTGTCACGGCTTCCAATTATAGGTGTATTTCAGACTACTCTTGGAGATTCCTAAGGGGCTTTTTGGTTTGTTGTTTGTTTTTTTTGTTTTTTTGTTTAGATCTGTTATTTCTACAAAGGAAATTAAATTGATTGGAAATTAAGCAAATCCAGCTGACAGATGTGGTTTAGAAGGATGCTGTATACCTATAGACCAGTCAGAATGAAGTTGTAGCAAGCCCTCCTTAGCACATGGATGTAATGCAGGGAAGAAACACAGTGATTTTTTCCTTATTAGCAATTTTAATTAACTTTTAATTGATTTCTAGCAAGATAAATGGTTTCATTACCAAGCCTTACAATGAACACCGTCACTGGAATTAAGCATTCCCAGCAACTGTTCTGAAAACAAAACATGCAAATCTCTTATGATCTTCACAGATGTCATTCATAAAGGCAAATAAATGAGAATAGCTTGCTCACAGAGTGCCCTTTGTTTAATTTACATAACCTTGTTCATCATGCCCTAATTTAATTAAGAGGAGGCAAAATAACAGGTCAGCATTTCAACCTGAGAGCTCTATGAAAACCTATTAATTTTGTCCATCCCTATAATTATGTGATCACAAGAATTATTTGGCTGTCACTGAAATCTGAGGCTTGGTTCAGTATGTGAACCAACTAAAGAGATCACAATGGTTTTCTGTGGCAATCAGCAGCCTGTTATGAGCATGGAAGAATAAGAATGAAATGTGATAATGTTTGGGTGTGAAGAACAGGATGAACAAAACAGAAATTTAAGTTCTTCAGAAAGCAGCAATGAAAATATCACTGAGTGTGACAAATGTGTTAAGTGGAAAGAAACTTTCTAACTGATGTGTCCCTTCTGTCTGTCTGTATTGATCCTTCATCTAAATTCATATTCCATAAGTATTTGGGCAGCAATGAAACAGTACATCAGTGTTAAATAAAAATTCCTCTTAGACACCACCCAATTCTGAAGATCCTTCAGCATCAGAATTGTTTGAGGGCTTGGCTTCACAAGCATCAAATTCATTTTGTGTTGAAGTCCAGAGAATTGTAAGATAGAATCCCAGAATCATTTAGGCTGGAAAAACTTCCAGGATTGAGTCCAGCCTGTGCCTGATCCCAGCCCAGAGCACTGAGTGCCACGTCCAGCCCTTCCCTGGACACCTCCAGGCATGGGGACTCCAAACCTCCCTGGGCAGCCCCTGCCAAGGCCTGAGCTCCCTTGCCATGGAGAAATTCCTCCTGGTGTCCAAGCTGAGCCTCCCCTGGCACAACTTCAGGCCATGTCCTCTTGTTCTATCAGAAGTTTCCAAGGCTGAGCAACTAAATGTGTCTTTTCTCCTGAAGAAATCCAGCTGGGATCCAGTTAGCCTGGCTTCTGTCACTGGGAATGGAGCCATTTGTTTCTGTGGGATGTATTATCTTCAGTCAAAGCTCAGAGAGAGGCAAGCTGCCCCTAACAAGCTCTCCTGGACACCACAGGAGAGCTTCCTGGGAGGCAGAATCCTTCCCTGCCTCACCTGGTTTCTCTCCTGTGGTCGTCTCCCTTGGGGGTTTGCAATTTGTGCATTAATCCATGGTTTTACTGATGTCTCTTCAGGCTACAGATGCAGATGCTGGGGTCAATGGGCAAGTCCATTACAGCCTGGCAAACTTCAAGAACCTTTTCCGGATCACCTCCAACGGCAGCATTTACACAGCAGTGAAACTGAACAGGGAAGTGAGGGATTACTACGAGCTCATTGTGGAGGCGACAGACGGAGCTGTGGACCCCCGGCGCTCCACGCTCACCTTGGCCATCAAGGTGCTGGATATTGATGATAACAGCCCTGTGTTTACCAATGCCTCCTACACTGTCTGTGTGCCAGAAAATCTCCCACCAGGAACTGTCTTCCTGCAGCTGGAGGTAAGGAAGCATCAGTGAGTGAAGGTGGTGCGTGTTTGTTCTGCAATATTCAGGGTTCTTATTCAACTTGGCAGTGAGACTGCAATAAAAGATTGTGGAGTGTGGGGGCAAGTTTTTTTGCCCAGAGAAGCTGTGGCTGCCCCTGGATCCCTGGAAGTGTCCAAGGCCAGGTTGAATGGGGCTTGGAGCAGCCTGGGACAGTGGAAGGTGTCCCTGCCCACGGCAGGGGGTGGCACTGGCTGGGCTTTGATATCCCTTTCAACCCAAACCCTTCTGGGATTCTGTGAGTCTGAAAAATGCTTGGCCTTTAGCCAGGTACCAAAAAAACCCTTTAAAGACAAGGTTATTTAGGAAATAATAGCAATTAATAAAAACAAACAATGAAACAGCAAAACCTATACTGCCACTGTTCAGATAGGCAGATAGCAATAGGCCGAGGGGATGAGTTTTAAACTAAAAGAGGAGAGATATAAATCAGGTGTTCAGGAGGAATTGTTACCTGGAAGGTGGTGAGGGGCTGACACAGGTTGACCAGAGAAGCTGTGGATCCCTGGAAATGTCCAAGGCCAGGCTGGATGGGGCTTGGAGCAGCCTGGGATAGTGGAAGGTGTCCCTGCCCATGGCAGAGGTGGCACTGGATGGCTTTAAGGTCCCTTCCAGCCCAAAACCATTCTGGGATTCTGTGATCCTGACAGTCACCAATAGGAGGTGCCGAGGGAGGAGAACTAAGGCCAGATTGAGTTTCCACTGCCATTTCCCCAGAACGCTGTGCTTGTTTCCCATGGCTCAAATCTTCAGTGAATTTCATTCCTTATGTCTGTGCACATTGAATACAATTCCAACAACACAACTAAACTCAAGATGTTTCCAACAGTTTGCCCTTTAAATCTCAGAGGAATATTTTGTGAGAATGGGTTTTGTTTGATGTCCCTCTGTTCCCTGCAGGCCAAAGACGTGGACCTGGGTGCTGATGTGAACTATAGGATCCGCACTGAGGAAGCCCAGCAGTATTTTGCCCTGGACAAGCACACAGGAGAGCTGTCGCTCCGGAAGTCCTTGGATTATGAGTCCTTCTCTGACACAGAAGCAACCTTCACCTTCCTCGTGGAAGCCTTTGACAGCAAGGGCACCATGCCTCCTGGGCTGGCCACTGTCACCGTCAGAGTCAAGGTAAAGAGGTCACTCCTCAGCCAAGAGCATCCTCTCCCAGTCTTGCCAGAATATTCCATCACCATGCAGGTGTCCTTAGGAAACACCAGCACTCTCTGCTCTCCTGCATCTCACTTGTAGCAGTCTTATTCTGCCAGCTGTTTGTTCAGTTAAACACACACTTTACAACTGCTGTAATTATTTTCCCATGTGCAATTACGTAGTTAAATCCTGGATTTATGAAATCAAAGAACACCTGACACAAATACAGACATTTTGTCCTTTAGAATCCCTAAAAGGCTGAAATAAACCCCTCATGGAATTGTTTGCAAAAGTGACACTGAGACACAATCACTTTTCATCCCACAAATTGTAATTTTAAGACCAACTGGGGTGTATTGAGTGCTGGTGTGGCACAGTACATCCTGGATTCCAGATTCTGCTGCTGGAAAATCCAACTGCAAAGAAACAGCCTGATTTAGTGCCTAGTGCACCATGAACTGCAGTGAGCTACAGCCTCACCTTAGGATTTCAGTGGCCTCCCCAGGAATATGGGGGTGCTGGTGTCTGTTTGGGGATGATCCACAAATGATAAGTGTTTGTAGCTGAGACAGAAGTACTTCCCCATCTTCATTTGCCTGTGTCCAAGAGGAGAGGAGAGCTCAGATGCCTTCATCCTGCCCCTGGCATTTCCAAAGGTCCAGCTCTGTCAGTCATTCTGTCCTTTTGAGCAGATGCTTCAGCAGTTGTGGGAGAGAAGAGACTTTAATTGCTCAGATTTTAGTGAAGGAGCAAAAATTGCAGCAAGACCAAAAGCACAGCTCACAAATGTTCAGTTTAAATGTGTCTGTGAAAAGTATTCATCAGTCTGGGGTTCAGCTTATTCTGTATCTGCAGGTGCTTGGATTGCCACATGGTTTTGAGTAATTTTGTTTGTCAGTCTCTACTAAGCTCACAATTCTTTTAGGACAGTAAATGTCTCCCATTATTAGCTTTGGTGACAATGCCAGAAGGCTTCTCTGATGCCTCTCTGTCTGCAAAATGTCTCAGTGTGAGGTGCAGGTCACCTGTTCCTGGATAATCTGTGCTTTTCCCCAGCACATTCCACGTCGTTCACAGGAAGCACCTTTTCCATCATTCCCTGAGTTTCTTCTGTTGGACTTTTACAGAGCAAACTGCTCAAACCTCAGGTTTTTTCCTAAAAGAAACCTTTTCCCAGCACACTGAATTTTTGAAAGAGTAGTTTGGGTAGGTTTGTTGGGTTTTTTAAAGGTTTTCAGGTAGGATTGTGTTCAGAGAAAAGCTGTTGTCTGTTTGATTGTGTGGTTGACTGTATTAATTAATGTCAGGGAAAATTACAGTTTGGCTCAGTGGCCTCAGTGTATCAGCAGCTTGTGCACTCTCAAAGGAGGTTCTGTAGGAATAGGGAATTTAGGGAGGTGATAAATAGGATTAAAAAAATCAGTTCTTGCTCTCCTGGAAATTCTTCCCACACACGAGCAACAAAATGGGAGTGTGATGATGTTTTGGAGAGGCTGGAATACCAAGCTGGAGCCAGAACTAACAATTTTGGAGTAAAAGTGTGTTTGGCTGGGGGCAGAACAGGGCCTGGGCGGGAGGACAAGCAAGGGATACTTCTAATGAAAAAGAAAATAAATCCAATTTGAAGTGAGTGTTTTCATCCTCAGTGACAGGCTGAGTTTGCAACAGATCAGGGAACATAATCAAATATTATTTAAGTGCTGAGATGAAGATGGTGCTTAGATTCCAGCCTGGAGTGAAAGATAGGACAGAGAACAGAGGAGGACTTTCAGAAAAAACAGACTTAATATCTCAATGTGTTGGGCAGATGTCATTAGGAGGTCTTATGTCAGGTGGCAGGTATTTTGAACATTGGTCACAAGAGGTTTCTGGATGGTTTGATTTGTGCTTAAAGATGAACTTCCCAGATATAAAATTCACAGGGGTGGGGGAGAGGGTGGAGGGTGAAGGCAGAACCCTGTGCTGCCATCCCTGTTTTGGATGGGAAGGGTCCTCAAGACACCTCAGAAGGCTGATCCAAGAGTCAGAGCAGCAGCAGCAGGGTGCAGAATCTTGAAACCAAGTGAGAACAAGAACAGGTCACCTTTCCCTCCCACTCAGCACCTCCTGCTCCTGCTGCAGGAACTGGGTGTGTTTCCTCTGAGTAGTTCCTGAGCTTTCCCTTTATTTAGAGGCTGGGCTTTGAGTAATTACTTTAATACAGGGTTTGAGAGCCCAAATAGGAACTAAACCAAGTGCAAATGCCCCACAGTCCCCAATGTAACACAAAATTGAACTAGGGAGGAAGCAGAGGCAGTGCTCAAGGGGCCAAGCTCATGTCACCATCACAGATCCAGCCCCTCCAACCCTCAGAACTTTATTTGTGTTATTACTGAGGTCTCCAGCCCTCTGGGGCTCCCACTGCTCCACTCACATTTGTCATTTCTCCCAGCCCAGCTCTTCACTGCAAGCTGTAATTTTTCCTGGGTAATGGAATTCTGTTAAGCAGCTATGGATGTCTGATGGTGTTGTCCATCATTTGTGTGATATCCAGCAGAATGAGCACACCCAGAGCCCCCTGCTCCCTGTGGCTGCAGGAGGGGGATGCACAGTGGGCTGTTCTTTGGACTCCCAGCCCTTGGCATGACAAGTTACAAATAGTTTGTATTAACCTGCCCTGAACTAGGTCGAGGCACAGATTGCAGAGCAGGGCTTTCACTGCAGGAGGAATAACTTCATCTGTACCCTCATGTCAGGATGAAACAAGTTATTGGCCTCTGCTGCAGCCAAAAGGCTCCTTGCATTGTAAGGACATCCTAGGACTCCCTTGGCACAGAAAGCCAAAGGTAAATCAATGAATTCATAAAATCATTTAATTGGAAATGACCTCTGAGATCACTGGGTAAAACCATTAACCCTGCACCACTAAACTGTGTCCCCAGGTGCCACATTCACACATCTTCTGAGAACTTCCACCTATGTCTGGGCAGCCCCTTCCAATATCTGGCCACCCTTTGGGTGAAGGAATCTTTCCTAATATCCAACCTGAACCTCCCCTGGCACAGCTTGAAGTTGTTTCCTTCTGTCCTGTCGTTCCCTGAGAGAAGAACCTGACCCCCACCTGACTCCAACCCCTCTCAGGGAGTCACAGAACAATAACTATTGCATCCATTTAAGTATTTCCTAGGAGGAGTAGTCTTTAAGTAGCACTGATTTCTTACCACCACCTCCAACACAACATTTTTCTCTTTTCCCTGTTCTCAGATTCCTTTGACTGCTTTCTTAACTTCTCCCCTGAAGCTGAAAGAAGACATGGGGGGCTGAAAGGGCTGAGTTTGTTTTGCTTCTTGCTGTACCCACACATTCCCTCACAATCCAGATGATTCCCAGTACTGGAAAAAGCAAAATCCTTGCAGTTCAAATTATTAGGATTTAGCTTTTGGAAGCAACTACTGTGGTAATAGGGTTTGTTAACAGAAACAGTTGCTCTTACTTGAGTAATGTGTTGCTAAACACAAATAATGAGAATTTATGTATCATGGGGCCTGCAAGGCCTCTGCATATTTTATGTTGTTTCGTCCTCTTCTTATTACCAGCATTATTTTTGTATTATTTTGCCTCTTTCTACTTTTTAGAAATGCTTTTCTCTTCTTTCTGGGTTGGGGATTGGTTTGCTTTGGAGTTTTCCAAGGACATTGTGTCGTGGAATGAAGCCATTGTCTCATGTAAAGGATTCAAAGTGAACAAGAAAGAAGAATAAATAAAAAGAGGGTTTCAGTTCTAACACTGCCAAAAAAATGAGTATGAGGGGCAGTGAGGTGATTGAGAACTGGATGATCACAGGGGTCATGATCATAGTCACAGGGTGTGGTTGGAGGCTGTCACTGGGGGTGTCCCCAGGGCTCAATACTGGGCCCAGGATTATTTAAATTGTTCATTAATGACTGGGGAGGAGCAGCCCCAGGGACCAGCACAGGCTGGAGGGTCCCTGCTGGAGCAGCTCTGTGGGGAAGGACCTGGGGGACACCGAGCTGTCCCTGAGGCAGCAGAGTGTCCTGGGG
>NC_031775.1:3101363-3135994 GCF_001522545.3 Parus major | reverse complement strand
ATCTTCTCCCATTTAAAGAACAGAGCAGCATCACAAAACTTACAGGAAGGTTAAAAAAATAATCAGCTGGATTGCCTCCAAAACATTTCTCATTTCTGGTGACACTAATGGAATAACAGGCCTGAATTTGGGCTACAGTGCTGGTAAACAGATTTATTTCTTCTTTCCATCTCAACTGATCAGTTCAATCATCTGCCAGTCATTAATTGTCTCGTGTATTCCATCATGAACATTATCCCTTAATTTATAGGATGAGCTACTTTAGGGCCTCCTGAGCACTAAATTGGAAGGAGATGCAGTTGTGCCATGTGAGCAAGGTCCTGTTCTGTGCAGCTTCAGACAAAGCCCTGTGTAAAGCAGCTCTGCACCCACTCAGACAAAATTCAAGGGGCCACTTTGGCCAAATCAGCATCATCACAAGGGTTTGAACTTGGTGTTATTAAATTGTGTTCATTATGAGAGGCCAAGAGAATACAGAAGGATGGAAAGGGACTTGGAGTTCTTGATACCCCAGTATCTGTTGGAATCAAGTATTTCATGGGATCCCAGAATGGTTTGGGTTGGAAAGGACCTTAAAACTCATCTGGTTCCACCCCTTGCCATGGGCAGGGACACCTTCCACTATCCCATGTTGCTCCAAGCCCCAAAGTCCAACCTGGCCTTGGACACTTCCAGGGATCCAGGGGCAGCCACAGCTGCTCTGGGCACCCTGTGCCAGGGCCTGCCCACCCTGCCAGGGAACAATTCCTTCCCAATATCCCATCCATCCCTGCCCTCTGGCACTGGGAAGCCATTCCCTTTGTCCTGTCCCTCCAGGCCCTTATAAATTATCTCTCTCCAAGGTCCTCAATCCAATCATTGCTATCAAAGGGAATTCAGTCATGGACAGATGCAGAGATGGAGTTTCCAGCTTTTCAGCACGGAGAGACTCTGGATAACAAATATTTGGAGCAAGTCCTGGGCTTTGTTTTGAGCAGAGACCAAAGCCCCAGACATATTTTGCTTGTAAACAGGTAAATAATTTAAGATTACATCTGATGGCTTCTTAGAACAACTCTAACCCTTGAACAGAAGTGGATGCAGCACATGAGTGCAATCCCCAAGCACAGGTTCAGCAATGGGGCAGTAAACCTTCCTCAAAGTGGTTGTAAGAAGTCATGAAATCACCCTTTAAATCTGAGGCATAATCCCACAAGTGGGGCCAAACTGCAGCATCTTAAAACCATCCCCAGTTAATGGATTCTCCGTATTTCTCACTTTCAAATACATGGGCTGCCTATTTTGACAGTAAGATAATAACAGCCACATATTTACAGATAACTATATACCAGTCTTTGTGTCATTATTATCTGGCTGCAGATTTATTCTATTTTTATACAGATTTATTTACAAAACAGAGCGAAAGGCAAAGCATAACACCCCCAAAGATACTCTTTATCTACCCTACCATAGATACTCTTTATCTACCACTTTTTATTGGTTTTGTTCCTCCTTGCTCCCATGGGGCAGCACAAAAGCACCACAGAATCCTGACATCCCTCCCCTGAACAAAGATCAAGGATGAAGCACAAAGAAAGCACAGTTTGGGAGATATTTGGTTTAATTTTAGTGTTCTTGAGAATCCACATTTGCACCTTCAAAAGCAAGTTAAGACCTATGAAGGGATTTCTTATGCCATCTCAATAACTCTGCTGTCACTCTCAGAATGTGCACGAATCCACTTCCCCTCCTTATTTAAATTCCTTATTTTCTGAGCAGGACACAGCTCATTCCCAAGACTTACATAGGGCTGTTATTTAGGAAAAAGATGGGTAAGAAATACAGCTCTGTCTGCAAGGAGTATGAAAATGCTGAACAAAAATGTTGGGAAGTGAGACTGTCATCTGGGAATGCCAAAGAGGAGAAACAAAGCAGGAGGGGAGGGAAGGCACTAAGGAGGAAATCAATATGTAATTTAAAACTCATTTAAAACTCACAGTCACTTGCTGTAATGCACTGATACTAAGCCAGGTGCTCCCAGACTGGTGGGGACAGGCCAAACACAGCTAGAGCAGGAGGTGCAGCATTCCTGGCACAAAATAGCCTCAGGAATGTCACTGTACACAGGGACAGTTGAGATTTTTTGGTTTATGGGGAAACCAGGGAACCTTTCATGCTTGTGCCCCACTAAGTTAAAAATGTAAATATTTTATACCTGGGTGTTAAACCCCCTCTTTCTCCTCCTTTACTGCTCTGGGGAAAACACTCCTAGGATTCAGATCTCTGCCCCCACATTCCCCCAGAATCATGGTGTTGGAAGGGACATTAAAGCCCATCCCCTTCCACCCCTGTCCATGTCCCTGCCATGGGCAGGGACTCCTTCCACTGGACCCAGTGACATCTCCCAGTTAATAACACACAGCATTAAATGAGTGACAGACTGGTCTGATTTGAATATACCACAAACCTAAAGACGTTCTAGAGAAGAATAAACTTTAATTGCAAAAAGTGTTTTGGTAGATGTCTTGTTTTTTAAAAGGAAAAATAAAAAGCAGAGTTTATTTTTAAGTTCCACACGAAGAGAAGCAACTCTGAATGATCCTGCAAAATATTTCAGATATGTTTAGGTGTATATGCAAATATATATACATGTATTTATGTGTCCCTGCCTATCTCAGGCACAAGAATTTCTGTAAATGCCTTTTTGTCTTACAAAAGACGTTTTATTTCCTCTTAATTTGTTAGAGGTAACAAATACTACCTTTTGGAAAATGAGCCGAGCCTGCTGCCGTGGGAGCAGGTGATGTGGAATTCTCTGCTCTGTTCTCTCGTGGGGCTGTGTTTTCCTGCAGAATTCCCTTCAGCTGGGCAGTCCCACATCCATTGTTTGGTGAATCTTCTGCACCTTCCCCCCTCATTTTGTGCAGGGGTAATGGAATGGCGAGAGCCAGGGAATGGCCATCCCTATGGAGGAATGGAGTGCCTCGACAAAAACATTTGTGAATGCATCTGGAATTTTGTTGGAACTCCAGGACTAAACTCTGAATTCTGTTTTTTGCAGGATATGAACGATTACTCGCCAGTGTTCAGCCAGAAGCTCTACAGGGGAATGGTTGCTCCTGACGCAGTCAAGGGCACCGTTATCACCACGGTCTCAGCTGAGGATGAGGATCCCCCGGTAAGGAAAAACTTCTGTTAATATTCCACACCCATGAGGGAGGAAACTCGAGCCCTCCAAAGTTCCCCCACTCTCTCATGGTGTCAGACTATGAGGAGCTTCACAGAGGAGTAATTCCTACATTTGTTTCATGTCAGCCTGGCTTTGCTGTTCAGGACAGGCTGCATTTCCAAGGCTGCCTCCTGGAGCTGGAAAATCAATGCTACAGCTCCTGTCTGTTAGGGAGGCTTTAGGAAAGCTCTTTATCCAGCTTCAGAGGATGAGAGGAATAGGCAAGAAGGGGAGCTGTGCCTTTCTTTGGGGTAGTTCAAGAGGAAAGAAGCCACAGTTTTTTGAGGTTTTGATGTCACAGTCACTGTGCACTTCCCAGCTGAGCCATCCCAGATTGATGTGAGACTGCAGAGCTCACCAGCTGCACATTCCTGGGCAATATTTGAACCCAGGACACCTGCTTTGGGGATAAAGTTTATTTTTGTCCCCATTGTTTTTTGCTGCTCCCCAGTGAAGCCCTCGAGTGGCAGAACTGGGCACGCACCCCTGACTCATTGCCTGCTCTGGAGTTTGATGTCAATTTTTGTCATCAGTGTCTGATGAACATCACTGACCAGATAATCCTCTGAGGACAGCAAAAGCCAGAGCTGGTCTGCCAGCCAGGTTTAATTTTTAATTGCTGGTGTTTGGCATAAGAAGGAGAATAATCCTCAGAGGAAAGAGTTCAGGGGGAATGTGCCATGCACATTAAAAGCTGATGAAGTGCTTGGACACAATTCAGGTACAGCTTAGCTAAATGTAGTGTGATTGGGGTTTGGGCAGCTCTTATTTAACATTAAATAAATGTTGTTGCCTAACTATGAGGTATTTTTTGCTCTCTTTACCTATTCTGATAAAAGCTCCATTTTATAATCTCTGTGTCTAAGTTTTGAAGACTAAGAGATCACTGAGGGGAAACAAAATAGTTCTGATTAAGTACATTTATAATCCTTAGTCCTGTGCAATCAGCATTTCCAATGCAAAGTTATTTCATTTTTCATTTAACAACCCCAAACCCTACTGAACATTTTGTAATGTTTTTGTCGCCATCACATGAACACCTGTTGATGTTTATGGAGATTTAGAAATTAAGTTACTCTGAAGCCTCTAATAAATGCAAGGGCCATAAAAGTCATCCAGCTGTGGAGGAAAGCTTTTAAAGGAGGTTTTGAAAGGGGGTTTTATTTTAAAATAATGGCTGTTAGTTTTGTCCCTCATCTTTTTTATTTTAAAAGTAAAACTACCAGGCATAAATGGCTGTGTTTCTTCTTCTGCCTGAGCCAGCCTGTGCTACTGGAAAATCTCTCTTTATTTGAAGCTGGCTTTGACATTAAATGGTGTCACAAATTATTTGATATGAATTCACTGGAAATTTGGTTTAAAAGCACACAACCTTTTCTCTGCTCAGCAAGGGGACCTTGCTCTAAACTTGCCTTAAGGGATGGAATATTCTTAGTTATCATCAGTATTTTACTTGTGTGGTTTGGGGCTTTTAAACCTGTTGGAATCTTATTTGCAGGCTACTAATACACTTATTTTATCAGTTCAGGGAAAGAAATATGTATCTATTAAAATAATAATTGTTGCTTTAAAATATGCCTGTTTATATGAGCCCAATTTGAAATTTCCAAGCTTAACTTTTCCTGTTGTTATTTTGCAAGTAATACATGTAATTCCCATATCCAGAATAAAAGACCAGCCAGATTTTTCCATCATCTGCAATAAAAGCTTTTCAGACCTAATCAGCTCCTCAGAGACAAGCATTGTTTTCAACAAATCCCAGCATTGTCAAATTAATATGGATGTTGTGAGGATCCAGCTGGATCCACACAGAACCTGTGTGGGATTTCTCTACAGATAAAGAAAATTTGAATTTTTCCAGGAGCAGAAGAACAGATTTGGGGGAAGGAGGAGGAGGAGGTGGGAATGGTGTCAGTGGAGGTGGGCTCTCCATTTCAAATAACAAGTATTAATTTAGGTGAAACACCAAAGGGTGAAAGATACCTGGGACATCATTTTTTTGTGTATTTCCTAAATTATTTAGGACTTTATAGCATATAGGGGTAAAAGCGAGCTTTTACTATTAAATAAATCCAACAGAAATTTATTTATTGGAGATGGAGATGAAAATGTCTCTTGGTTTTATTTTAAAAAAAATCCTCCCATCAAACCTTCACACAATCAGTTATTTACGACTCTGTGTATCTTCCATAGGAATGTGTATCCTCATGGACAAATCTGAGGGTGAAAATGTGGGATTTTCTTAATTTAACTGCTGCCTAATACCTTAGTCCACCATTAGAATGTACCATTGATAAGAGGATGGGTTTCGCTGCAAAAACCCCACAGATTTCTAATTTTTGCAAAGAGTTGCTCAGTTAAAACAGAGTCAAGCGCTTCCTCAGAGATTCTTTGTAATGCTTTTATTTTGACCTGTGGATTTCAAAGTGGTCAAAACCTCCTGGCCTGAAGACATCAGAGACCTCCGATAGTTATTCTACCGATCCTTGGTGAAATGTCAATTAAAACATAAAACCCAGAGCTTTTCTCTAAAGGCCACAGCAAGATTTGCAGGGCTGTTTTGAGTAAATGTCACTTTAAATTCTTACCAGTTGCTCCTTTCTTTTCTAGTTTTAGTTCTCTTTTTATTTGCAGTGACTAAGAACATAAATTATGTTTTAATAGCTACTTTTGCATGTGTTATAAATTTGAAATACCCTTCTGGTCATTGAAATCTGGGAAGTTTTGCCTGAAAATTTTCTTTTCGTGAAATCTGTTAAATTAACATTTTGTCCTTTGGTTGTTTGGAACAAACTACAGCAGATTTTTCTACATTTTTTAAGTAGTAACAATTTACATAAATACATAAATAATTTTTCAAATTACTTGGTTTAAGCATCTTAAAGTTGCTTACCCTGCCTTTCCCAGAGGAGTTTCTACCTAATTCCAGGTATAAGCAGGAAATATTAAGCAATAAGCAACAAAACCAGGCCAGAGGGAATGATGGGTCTAAAACAGAGCCATGACTGCTAAGGAAAACTTGGGAACAGCTTAAATTCTTTCTAAATAACTGATAAACCTTATAAGAATAAAAATTCTTGATTTTAAGCACATTGTAACTCGAATTGTTAAGGCAGCCAAGCACTTTTTCCATGTGAACAATCCCTTTAATTGTGAGCTCTCCCTCACACATCAGCTTGAGCTTCCATTCCAGAGGTGGTGTCCAACTGCAGCTGAGGGAAGTTTCCATTTATTGGGGTATTTTAGTCCCTTGGAGTAGGTGAGTTTAGGCTGTTGGATACTGTGACCAGGACAACTGGTGAGCCCTGTGCAGGGAAGCTCTGCCTCCAAAACACCCCTGGAATTCCATGTGAGCAGGAGCACCCTAAGAGCCTTGGCTGGATTTGTGCTCCCAGAGCGATTCCCAGCTGGCTTTGCCCAGCTGCCCACAATGGGAACAGAAGTGGGACAAAACTAAGACAGAGAGAACTATGGGAGGGGCTGAAATGAGGTGAGCTTCAAGGTCACTATCCCAGAGTGCTCCAAGCACTCCAAAGTGCTCTAAAGTCCAGCCTGGCCTTGGACACTTCCAGGGATCCAGGGGCAGCCACAGCTGCTCTGGGCACCCTGTGCCAGGGCCTGCCCACCCTGCCAGGGAACAATTCCTTCCCAATATCCCATCTGTCCCTGCCCTCTGTCATTTTGAGGCCATTCCCTGTGTTCTGTCCCTCCATCCCTTGTACAGAATCTCTCTCCATGTTTCCTGTATCTCCTTCAGGCCCTGGAAGGCCACAATTTGGTCACCCCAAAACTTCTGCTCTCCAGGCTGAACAATCCCAACTGTCCCAGCCTTTCCTCCCAGCAGAGCTGCTCCATCCCTCTGATCATCCTGGTGCCTCCTTTGAACTCTCTCCAACAGTTCCATGACCTCCTTATGTTGGAGGCACCAGAACTGTGCACAGAATTCCAGGTGGGAGCCCACCTGAGCAGAGTAAAGGGGGAGAAGCACCTCTATGAAAATATTTCCTTTCAAGTCCTGCTTTGCTTCAGTTAAGACAAACGTGTTCAGATTTGGGTTCTCTTAGTTATTTCCCATCCTTTTCAGGGAAAGATTCCAAAGGTTGGACAAAGCCAGTAGCTGGCTCAATCACCTGCCATCACTTCTGGATATTGCTGGCACAGTCTGCAGTCTCCCAGCCAGCACCTACTGTTGGCCATCTCCTTTATGGGCATTTAGATCATCCTTTGTAGCTGAAGAAATCATCAGCCTGGATTAGTGTTGGATAAATCCCTTGGAGACAAGGAGAGTTTTCTTCCTGGTGAACATTTTACGCACCACTGAAGTGGCCTGGTAATGAGAGATGAAGAAGTGCTTCTGAGTGGTCTCAAAGCTCTTAATCCTCCTAAAATGTGGGCCGGAGAGCACCAGGAGTTGTTTGATAAATGCTCAGTTTATTTGTCAGAGGTGATTCCCAGAACTGACATAAAAAGAAGTGTTTGTTTTTCCTGCACATCCCTTTTCTGATATAGGTTATCACTGTAAGAGCTGGGATATTTCTGCCATGGGCAATTCCCCTCCATATCCTGCCTTTTTTTAAATTTGAAATGTTAATAGAAACAGATGCAGAACACTAATTTTAACGAGCAGCCAGCTTCCAGAGCTCCAGAACGTCCCATTTAATGCTTTTTCTGTTCTCCTAACACCTCCTGAGGTTTTCTTTCAGTGGAGCTCTTTTGTCAAATTGTGAGTAATTGTCCTTATTGTCTTCCATGCACTCACTTAAAGTAAGAGGCTATGAGATATTTAATTAAAGATTTCACTGCATTTTAATTAGAGGTAAAACCATTTTCAGGTGGGCCAGACCTTGATCTTTTAAAAGCTCTTCATGTGGAATTTCAGTGGCTGCTGGAGATTATAATATGGGACACATGCTGCAAATTCCAGGAGTTCTTAGAGTAATTTTAACTCAAGGCTTTAAAAGTTGATGGGGTTTTTTGTGTTCGGCTTGTGAGAGTTAAAGTTCAGAATTTCCAGCTTTAGCAATTCAAAATATCAGGCCCTCTTGTTGAGTTACCTGCTAAAGAGTAAAATCCTTCAAATTTTAGGGTTTATATGAATGAAATTAGGGTGAATTTACACAAGTGCACCATTCACAACCCTGAGCAGGTGTAAGATCCACCAAATTCATCCACCTGCTCTTGGCTCTCCCATCTCCCATGGCTGCTTTGAGTAAGTTACAAAAACCTGTTTTGTAATTTGGGGGGTTTAGCCCCACTCTCTAATTTTTTTAACTGAACTAGCTTTACAAAACTTTTCTTACCGAGCTCCTTATTATACAAATGATTCAGACTTGAGCTGAAATCTATGTATGAAGATAATATATGGAGAGAGATCTGGGAAATAACCCTGTCTTCATGATGCTGCCATTCCATACTGGTCCTTAAGGGTGAAATCCAGGCACACCTGGGATCTTCACCTGTCAACTTCAAATGAAAGTGAAATCCATTCTTCCACATTCTCTCCTGGGCCAAGAAATTCTGGGGTTTTCAGTCTGTTACCAGCTTGAATCCCAGAGTGGTTTGGGTTGGGAGGGTCCTTTAACCCCATCCAGTGCCACCCCCTGCCATGGGCAGGGACACCTTCCACTATCCCAGGCTGCTCCAAGCCCCAAAGTGCAACCTGGCCTTGGACACTTCCAGGGATCCAGGGGTGGGCAGGCCCTGGCACAGGGTGCCCAGAGAAGCTGTGGCTGCCCCTGGATCTCTGGAAGTGTCCAAGGCCAGGTTGCACTTTGGGGCTTGGAGCAGCCTGGGATAGTGGAAGGTGTCCCTGCCCATGGCAGGGGGTGGCACTGGATGGGGTTAAAGGACCCTCCCAACCCAAACCACTCTGGGGACCCTGTGCCAGGGCCTGTCCACCCTGCCAGGGAACAATTCCTTCCCAATATCCCATCTATCCCTGTCATCTGCCAGTGGGCAGCCATTCCCTGTGTGCTGTCCCTCCATCCCTTGTCCCCAGTCCCTCTCCAGCTCTCCTGGAGCCCCTTTAGGCACCAGACAAAGCTGTAAGGTCTCCCTGGAGCCTTCTCTTCTCGAGGCTGGACATTCCCAGTTCTCCCCTCCTGTCTTCCTAGCAGAGGTGCTCCATCCTTCCTCTCCTGAATAGTGGAAGTAACAATTCCTGGTTTCCTCTTGAGTTGCTTGCAGAAAAACACATTAAAACCCCCAACAAATGTGGTGTTTCCCTTTTCCCCATTTTTCCTGGCCTCATTCCATTACAGTTTTCCTGCTGGGAGCTATCTGGACAGTGCACCTGTGTGTCATGCAAGGCCCCTTCTCCACGGGCAGCTTCACCAATATTGGGGACATGCTTGTAGCTGTCACCTGTGTCAGAAATAAATGGCATTCCCCCTGAGCAAATGGAATCTTATGGAATTATGCGGCCATGGAAGAAGTAATTGGATCTGGATGAGGTGGTTTTTTTAAGTTTCATGTTAGTCCTGAGTCTCAGGGAAACTTTAGTTGGAGAGAATGAATGTGGTTCCTGCCAAGCACAATCCTTGCTCTGTGGTTTATTTGGGAATATTATCATCTAGATTCAAGTTTTGCTGCAGACATAATAATGCATCTAAATTAATTTAGAACAGAGGTGAAAGATGATTAATATTTCAGATAATTAAAACTTGCTTCTAAATAGATTTCCCTGGGAAATCTCTCTGGAGATTTTTCTAATTACATCAGTGCCAAAATACCATAAATAAAAAATAAATCCCGGTTTTGTTATTTTTCTGAAGTGACAGGAGCAAAGTGTACTTGATAATCACATCAGGAGCAACAACAACGTGATGATATTTTTGTTTAGTTAATCACAAATTACCTGGTGTGGGGAGCTTTAATGATGATGAGGACTCTTTGTCTTCCAAGCAAGTTTAAGGCCATTACTCCCAGCCCAAATAGGCTGGATTTCAGCAGGTAATTTGCTCTTAATTATAACATTGAAGAAAAATGACTGAAGCAGAGAATGCCGGGGGAAAGTTGATAATGAACTCTGCTATGCCATGATCCCAGAATTTTCTCACTTTTTCCAGGATTTGCCCTCTTTAGCATGTGTGAAGTGCTTTTAACTATGAACACAATCATTTATTAATTTGCTAACCACTCAAACATGCCTGGCAGACCCAGTTGGGATGATTAAATCTGCTGATGGCCACATAAACCCTGCCCAGGCTGGAATTCCTTGGAGAGCTCTAAGAGGCAGTATTCAAATGTCTTTTGTTGGATCAGCAAAACATTGATAGCATTTAGTGAGCTCAAACCACTTTTGCAGCCATTTCCACTGCTGTTTACAAAAGGAAATGCTCTGTTTCCATGTAGTTCGTGGTTGGCATGGGACATGGAATATATTCCCAATCTCAACAAAGCACATTATTGAATACAGGTGAAAATCAGCACTCCACCATTAATGATGTTTTGGCTGTTTAAACACAATATAAAGGTCAAAGCCTGATCTGAGCTCAAGACTCAGAGGCTTTCAGAAATTAAATCATGCTGTTGCTAGGACAAAAGTGTTTCTCTGATTCCATTCCCAAATATATTTAGCAAAATAATTTAGTTGGAATTTTGTAAAATGTCACAAATCTCTGTATGTCCGGATTTTTACATGCTGGAAAATCATAATTCAGACGTTAGTGTGCAAAGAGGGTTGGAGGGAATCTGTCCTACCCCTGGATGAGGAGGCAGATGAGAAATCCTAAAGGTAGCTGGGTGAAGCTACCATTGCAAACCTTGGTTCTCATGAGGGACTTCAACCTACCAGGTGTCTGCTGGTAAAAAAGCCCTGCAGAGACAAAACCCTACAGGAGATGCAGAGAGCAAATATCCAGGAGGTCCAGTTCCCTGGAGTGAGTGGAAAGAAAAGGGCCAAAGCCCAGCTAGAACTTCTCTGGCTACAGACATAAAAGATAATAAAAAAATGTTTCCATAAATGTATCAGCAACAAGAAGTGGGCTAAGGACAATTATCATTTATTGGACGCCAGCAGGCCCAGGGCAGAGCCTGTCCACCTGTGCTGGCACCTCAAATCCTAGAGTCTATATTCTGGGTCCTCCTGGCCAGAGAGCCCTGGAGGGGCTGGAGCGTGTCCAGGGAAGGGAACAGAGCTGGGGAAGGGGCTGGAGCCCCAGGAGCAGCTGAGGGAGCTGGGAAAGGGGCTCAGCCTGGAGCAAAGGAGGCTCAGGGCAACCTTCTGGCTCTGCACAACTCCCTGACAGGAGGGGACAGCCAGGGGGGGTCGGGCTCTGCTGCCAGGGAACAGGGACAGGACAAGGGGAAACGGCCTCAAGCTGTGCCAGGGGAGGCTCAGCTTGGACACCAGGAGGAATTTCTCCATGGCCAGGGAGCTCAGGCCAACAGGGACAGGACAAGGGGAAACGGCCTCAAGCTGTGCCAGGGGAGGCTCAGCTTGGACACCAGGAGGAATTTCTCCATGGCAAGGGAGCTCAGGCCTTGGCAGGGGCTGCCCAGGGAGGTTTGGAAGTGTTCAATAAAGATGTGGCTGGTGGCACTTGGGGACATGAGTCAGTGCTGGCCCTGGGAGCACTGGGCTAATGGCTAGACTCAGTGACCCCTGAGGTGTTTTCAATAATGGGATCATTGGAAAATAATGGATACCCTAAGAAACAACATCCTTCCAGTAATTGTTATTTTTTAGGTAGGTGGTGTTAAAACTGTTCAATGAGTAAGTAGCCTTCAATTAGAAAATACTGAGATACTGATGGGAGAAATTCCTCGCTTCAACCCTCTGGCAATGCTGCTTCTGGTCCCCCTTTTGCTTTGGTGTTTCAGACAGTTTGTGACACACCCAGGGGCTACCTGAGCTCAGTCCTTGTCACCAAAGCCAGGTCTGAACTTTGGGGAGGGCTCCTTTTGGGACTGCTTAAAATCCATCTGCAAAACAACATTTTCTTTAACCACTGATAAGTTTCTTAAAATTTAAATTAGTTTTATCATAGTCAAAATATATTTGGAAGGTATTTTAACCAGCCTTAAACCATGCCCATCTTCTGTTTAAAAATTTCAGTTTTTATAAAACATTTCTGGGTTTAAGTAGGTGGGAATTCAGCCCTTTTCTTTCCAAACCTCTGGTGATTTTTCTTCCTGGACCTCTCAGGTGTCATGGAAGGTTTTTCGGGGTAATTGAATGGGTTGCTCAGGTTTGAGGAAGACAAACAGCAAGTTTTGCTTGTGATGGCCTTACCAATGTTGCATTTTAATCCTTCAGGAGGTGTGTAAAAATCCAGAAATACCCAATTTGCCTCTTTCTGCATTCCAGGGCACCCCAGCAAGCTGGGTCCGCTACAAGGTGGATGTTGTCCAGTTTCCCTACAGTGCCAGTATTTTTGATGTGGAGGAAGACTCTGGACGTGTCGTCACCCGAGTGAACCTCAATGAAGAGCCCAGCACAGTGTTCAAGGTACAAATTCAGCTGCAATGCCAGAAAATGTTCCCTGAGTTTGCAGGGATTCCTTTTTGCTGTCATTGTTCTCCTTTTTTTTTTTTTTTTTTTTTTCTCCTCTTGCATAGAAAGATCCCAGAATCAGAATCATTAAGGTTGAAAAAGACCTCAAAGATCAAAGCCAACCTTTCATTGGGTTTCTGTGCAACATTTTAATTCTGTTTGTTCCTTTGCTTCCCTCTTTTTCTCCTGGTATATGTGTTTTGTGCCATTGTGAGTTCAGGAATGTCTTGGATGGATGTAGTTGCACCTGTTGGGAGGGTGGGGAAACCAGGGAGGGAGCTTGGGGAACCCTCATTTTTCCAAGTTCACCTTCAACAGGGCTTTTGGGGAGAATCTGGGGAGAACTTTGAAAGAAGAGCAAGATATCTTGTAAATAAAGTTACTGCATAGCTGGGTAGTTCAAGAGCTCCTGTTCACAAGTGTTTTAATGTAAAAAACATTGATTTTAAGGAAACTTAAATTCCCATTTTGTTGTCACTGGTCCTAAGGAGTCTGGAGACAATTAGTGTGGATTAAGGTATGATTTTAACCTAAATCAGTAGAACATCTGCCCTTTAAGATCCTTGAAGGGAGTGGGTAGTAAAAAATTAAAATAGAAGTGGTTCAGTAAGGAAAAAAAATAATGTCCATAATATCTTAGGTTTGATGTAATTTCCCTACAGTCATTAAGGTGTTTTTTTTTCTTCTTTTATTTATTTCTGAAATGAGAGTTAAAGAGAGGTTTATTTGCAAATAAACCATTATGAGGAATAAAGCTGGCCATTGTTTTCCACTCCTGAGTGTGCCATCAAGGGCTGCTTGAGCTGGAGCAGTCCCTGGTTTACGACACTGCTAATTTAAGTCCTTTTAAGTTTCTAATTAATATAATAAAACCTAATGGGGAAGAGGACTTTTTCTTGGTTAACATCACCAGAGTGGAAGTTTTCTGTGGCTGCATTTGTTGTGTTTACTTCTTAGTACTTTGTGGGGCTGTTTTCCAAAACTGGGATCTATCCCACACTGCTTCATATTAGTGCAATAAATGGGACATCCAGCCTGGAATTACTTTTCAGAAAATGTGGATTCTTAGGAAAAAAGACAGAGAAGTGATGTGTACACTTGGAGTAGGTATTTGCTTCAAGACCACTGGGCTTGTCTCTGCTGCTGAATCCTCTAGGAATTTTTCCAGTCACTATTTAACATCTGGATAATTTCTGCAATTATATCTTGCACTGGTGACTTTCCTGATATACTGGCTGGAAAAAAAAAAAAAAAAAAAAAGGTTATTGTGGAATAGCTTGGACTGGCAAAAATAAGTTGAAAATGCCCTGTTAGAATGAGATGCAAACCTGCCTCAAGTAGTGACCTCCAGAAATAAGGAAAAATTAGGAAGGAAACTGGCAAAAAGCCCATTGCTCCTTCTTCAGTGGGCTGGAGTCACTTCCTTTTGCAAGCAGATTTCATGTGAAAGCTAGAAACAAATGAACCTGCTTGTGCCAGCACAAAATCATGGTTTAAATCAACAAATAGACATGAGAAAAGGTTTTTAAAAATCAAAATATTTATAACAGGCCTCATTAAGAGAAGGTAATTTGGTCTTGTCCATGTTTGAGCTTGGAGCATTTCTTTTCTGCAGAGGACTTTTTGGAGAGAGGTGAGAAGTAATGTTATTTTTTTTGTTCTAACATGAGCCCTTGGTTCTAGATATTAATGTCAGCAACAGATAATTCTCACCTAGGGATTTTCCTGTTTGTTTTATTGGGAGTTACAGAATCCCAGAATCACTGAGGTTGGGAAACCCCTCCAGGATCGTTGAGTCCAACCTGTGGCCAATTCCCACCAGTGCACTAAGTGCCACATCCAGCGGTTTCTTGGACATCTCCAGGGATAGAGACTCCAGACTTCCCTGAGCAGCCCATTCCAATGTTTAACAACCCTTTTCAGGAAGAAATTCCTCCAATTCACTGTAGATTTTCCAGCAGAGATTCAACCTGAGGGTGGCTGTCACCTTTTCCCTTTGTGTTTTGTTCTTGTACAATGTGTGGCTTGCAGCAAAAAGAAAATAACATCTGAATTTTGTAGACCCTGCAAATACCAGAATTTCTGGAAGTCAGGATGAAAAATGTTCTTTTGTGTAGTCAGAGCCTGATTTTCTGTGTTGTTTGTAGCTGGTGGTCATTGCCTACGATGATGGGGACCCAGTGAAGTTCAACACCACCATGGTTGAAATTGCGGTGCTGCAGCCCTCAGTCATCCCACGCTTCACACAGGATGAATACAGGTAAAGAGTTCATTCTTTCACCCTAAAACTTGTATTTTTAAAGTCAAAATAAAGTCCTGCTTGAAGGCTCGTCTGAAATAAAGCTATGAAAATAGTCATGGTGGAATTTTACTGTCTGAGCAGGTCATCCCCAGTTGGAAAGATCTGGGCTGGTGGTGATGGTGAGGGAAGGTTTGCTTGAAATTTTTTCCCTCAGAAGTTGTTGAGAATATCAGTCGTTTGGATAAACAAATCTCATGCCCTGGAATTGGGACTGGGATCACCAAGGCTCTAGGTTAAATTTCCTGGAGTGTGTTTTGACCATTTACACCGTTTTTGTGAGGCATTTCTTCATCTTCTACACCTTCTTCTACCATTTGTGTGAGGCATGAGAGAACTCAAACTCAACCTCTTCAATGTTAGAAGTGCAGGTGATGGTTATTATCACCACAGAGACATGATTTTGTAAACTTACCCTCTGACAATTCAATATCATCAACCTCAGTGTCATAAAATTGATCAAAAGCAAACCAAAAAGCTGAGCACAGGGTGATTAGTTTGTGAAGTTTTGTAACAGAGAATGTGCTCATGAATTTGGCATCTGTACAATAATAGAAGTGATAAGATCAGGGCAAGCAGCTTCAATATATCAAGAAGTTGCAATGTGTTCTCTCTATGCCATTGCAGTGGCATAATCAGCAGCAGAATGTAGCAGGGCTTGTACAGATATTTCCATATCCAAGGACTGCAGGGAATCAGAAAGCAGAAATTGAACATAAATTGTCTTCAGAAAGCCCTAAAGGATGGGCTTGCTCAGCTATTTAAAGAGTTTAGACAAAAACTCGTTATCTGCACTCTATTTGTCCTCATGATTGGAGTATTAGCATATTTCTCACTTATAGAAGTGAAAAATAGCAAAAACATGCCTCTCTTCTCCTAATTTTATATTTAACTTGGAACAAATGTGAAATCTGAAGGACCAGAGCAAAATTACAAACTTTGCATTTAATAATAATCCTTTGCTGAAGGACTATTTGAGAGAGAGAAATTGGTCCTGCCGCTCCCTACAGTTTCTTAGGTATCTCCAGAGTTACGCAGTGCTTGCTGCATTACTTTGGGTAATGTAGCAAATAAAAACGTCCATTTGTGACTGGAATTTCAGATCAGGGCAGGCAGGTGTGGAGCAAGTCCAGAGAGGGCCCAGAAATTGCTGAGGGGACTGGAGCCGCTTCCCTGTGGAGCCAGGCTGGGAGAGCTGGAGCTGCTCAGCCTGGAGAAGGGAAGGGGGTGTGGAGACCTCACAGCTCCTTCCAGGGCCTGAAGGGATACAGGGAAGCTGGAGAGGGGCTCTGCATTGGGAATTGGGGTGCCAGGACACAGGGAATGTGTTCAGACTGCCAGAGAACAGGGATAGATGGGGTATTGGGGAGGCCCTGGCACAGGGTGCCCAGAGCAGCTGTGGCTGCCCCTGGATCCCTGGAAGTGCACAAGGCCAGGCTGATGGGGCTTGGAGGAGCCTGGGATAGTGGAAGGTGTCCCTGCCCATGGCAGGGGGTGGCATTGGATGGGCTTTAAGGATCCCTCCAGCCCAAACCACTCTGGGATTGTGGGATTCCTGAGCCTGTCTTGAACTCCAGTTTTATCCCAGGAGCTGGGAATGTTATTTCACTACAGTGAAGAACTCCTGCATTAAGAAGTGACTTGTAGCCCATAATACCTTTTGATGACAGCACCTGAATAACCCAGGTTATCTTTGTCTCCCTGTGAATTCTTCAGGATTATCTGGACAGTCTGGTTTCCCTTTCCAAAGCACAGCTCCCGTCTTGGGAAATTCTTTGCACAGTGTTAAGAAGCTGTTAAAATCTTTAGGGGACAGCAAAGACAGTTATTTATTTTCCTCAATATCAAAAAGTAAATTAAAACAATCCCGGAAGTTTCTGATTCAGCTCTGAGACTCTCAAATATTCAGGAGCAGGACTAGTGCTGACTCCTAAGGTTTTCATAGATAGCCACACTCTGCAAGCTGTGCCTTGTGTTTGGTTTGTTGGCAATGATGAAAGCTGGAACTGGCAGGTGTCACAGGACCTCATTTTCCAGTGACATGAGATATCTTTAGGGTGAAAGGCAGCACAGAGCTTGGAAAATGAAAAACTGTTGTGGATGTGGATGCTTGAATTCCAGATGGATTGAGAATTAGTGGCTTTAAAGTGGATTAGTATTGATCTTTGCTTGTCTAGTTATCATAATCTGGATGATTCCAGCGCTGTTCTCGAGCTGGTTTACAAACTTCCTTCCTGTGTATTTAGGGAAAGGTCACAGTTGAACAGTTTAACAGAATAAAGCTGCAGCCTGTGCTACAAAGTCAAAAATAAATACAAAATAGAGAGAGAGAGCAGAGGGGATGAGCAGAAAGGGAGATGAAAGTGCCTCTCTGCCTTGAACTGAGCTGCAGAGCCTGGCAGCTCTGCCAGAACACCAGTACTGCTTGGAGCCCTCTTCACACCCAGGGAGACTTTGATTGATCATTGTCCATGCCTCAGAGTGACTTCCAGAGGAGACACCAGTCAAGTGGATGAAGGTATTTATTCACTGACTCTCCCTCTGCATTATTGCATCATTTGGGGCAAATTAATTGGTCTCTTCCCCCCTACTTTCTTTGTTTGGATTGTAAATTTTTCTGGAGACTTCTAAGCACTGCTGTGCTCTCTATATAGAGCAGCAAAGGGCAGCTGAGGGCTCTGAGATCCAGAAAATTTGGATAGGGCAATTGGTTTACAATAAGGCAGGGGGAGAAGTATAGTTCCTTCATAATGACTGTGAGAGATCCCCCCTAAAGTCCATCAGAGGGGATCTTCTGCATCCTTGGCTCCTCTGGAGGGGACTGGCAAGAGGAAGCCAGGTGAGATTTGGGATGTTTCTCATCCTGGCATTCACTCCCTCTTAGAAGCAGAGCAGCAGCAGGGCAATCTTCTCACTCTCTTCAACTGCCTGGAAAAACAGCTGGAGCCGGGGGGGTCGGGCTCTGCTGCCAGGGACCATGGACAGGACAATGTCGTTCCGATTGGGAATGGCTGAAAAGAACGACACAGACTCTCAGGGAGTCAGAACAAGAGGATCCTTTAGTTTATTGCTAGCAGGCCTGCTTTATAGACAGATACGTGGAAAGTACAGAAAGGAAACTCTTATTGGTTAGTAAACTGCTACATTACCATCATTGGTCAGTGGGGTCCCCCGCCCCCCTGACTTTCTCCTGCAAGGAAAACAAGGAACACATAACAACACCTGCAAGGTTGTTTTGTGTCCCTGAGGATTGTTTTAATTCTTTCCCAGACTACTTTCTCAGGACCAGCCTGAGAAGCTCTGCAGCCTGTAATATGTACAGGCACTGTCAGAATTTAGCATCCATAGGACAAGGGGAAACGGCCTCAAGCTGTGCCAGGGGAGGCTCAGCTTGGACACCAGGAGGAATTTCTCCATGGCAAGGGAGCTCAGGCCTTGGCAGGGGCTGCCCAGGGAGGTTTGGAGTCCCCATGCCTTGGGAGAGGTCAAAACAGGTGTGTGGATGTGGCACTTGGGGACGTGGCTAGTGGGGAACAGGGCGCTGCTGGGTTCCCAGTTGGACACGATGGCCTTTGGGGGCTTTTCCAACCCTAATGACTCTGTGGTCAGGACTGTATGGTCCCAGTGCTCCAGCTGGATCTTCCCTGTGGAGCCCAGGAGCCGAGCTGCATTTGCCATGTGAGTCCCTGTCTGTCCTTGCCATGGATGTTAAGGATGACTTGGAGAGAGCTGATGGTAACAGGGCCTGACAAACAAAGCATTTTCCAAGCCAGGCGTTGTTCCACAAAACCACAGTGTGGAGAAAAGAGGCAAAAATCCCAAAGAATCAAAGTGCTGGAGCATTGGAGATGGCTCGGCCACCTCAGAGCTCAGCTGACCTTTGGTGCCAGGGAAGGACATGGCTGGTGCTGCTTTTGTCACCACATCTCCCTCAGGGTGTAGGCTCTCAGTTGGATTCCACTGGTTTTCTACAGAACTGATGGAAGACATGGAAACTTCCAGTGTTTCCAGCCCATGTGACAGCCTGGAGAGCTTGGAGCTTGGGTTGGTGGGGACAGAGACACTTTCTACATCCCTGCCCCAAACAGGGTGAGACAATTCACACAATTTATTAAAGTTTTTAATGCTAGATTTGATCTCATCCTGCTATTTGCCAGCAAAATGGTCTCTGGATAAAGAACCATGGAATTCCAGAGTGGTTTGGTTTTGGGAAGGACCTTAAAGTTGGTCTCATTCCACCCCTGCCATGGGCAGGGACACCTTCCCCTATCCCAGGGTGCTCCAAGCCCTGTCCAGCCTGCCCTTGGACACTTCCAAGGAGCCACAGCTCCTTTGGACAAGCAAATAAAGAAGGTTAAAACCCAATAAACAAAATTAATTTTTTGAGAAAATCAAATCTGCCATACAGAGCCCCTTTCCCAAACTCTTCTTTCTTTTGTCCTGACTTCACCCAGATCACCTCTGGATCGAGGATTTGATCCAGAAGTTTCTGTTACTTCACAACAACTTATGGCAGCACTTTCATGTCTTAATTAACAGATATTAATTAGTAGCGCTATGAAACAGTGGAGACCAGATGTAACTGAAACCTCAGATGAATATAAAGTGGTGTTTTTAGCAAGCCTGTCCTCTTTATGAGCACGTCCTCAATTTAAAACAGTAAAAGTTGAAAGGGACTTGGGGTCTTTCTGGTCTTGTGTTAATTAATAAATTCCACATCCTCTGCAAGGGGAAGGTCATTGCTCGTAGCAAAGTGCTGCTGGAGCAGGGAGTGGAATGGGAACCGGGAGCAGCGTCATTGCTTCCTAATTAGTGCCTGTGGTCACATTAACCAGGTGTTCAGTCATTCCAGAACAGGAAAAATGGGGAATTTTGCAAACTTACCGCTTCTGTTAGTGTTGCATTACAGCTCCCCAACCTGTCGGAAAAAATGTGTCCAGTTGCCCAGCAATCTGAAGTTTTATGGGGAAATATGGGAAGCTGTGAATTCCAAGCTATAACTCGATGTAAATGTAGTGTGGAATTTTACTTAATTTTATTTCTCTCCCAGCACCAGCACTGCTGTGGAAATGTGTTCTGCCTAGAACAGGAGATCTGGGGACACGTGGAGCTCGCTCTCCCTTGGTGGAAGAGACGTTGTAATGTTTTCCACCCAATTAAATCCTTCAATAATGGAGTCAAACACCATCCAAGCAAAAGGATTTCACAAAACAAAATAATGGAGCTGTATCAGGAGTCAGTTATTCCAAGATGCTTTCCCCAGTTCTCTCCTTTCCTGCTGTTCACTCAGTTTTCCTCATTGGGAATTAGGGAATGGGGAACCCTGCACAGTGACAGTGAGGGTAGGGGATGGCATTCCATGGTTGGAATCTTTAATTTGATACTTCCTTGAGAAAGGTGGAAAAAGCATCCACAGTGCTCTGGGTTGGAGCTCAGGAATTTGAAATAGTGGCTTCCTTTCCAACTTGGGATATTCCATGGCTCTCAATATCTGTGAATGGCTGAAGCCTTGATGAATCAGGGAATTCCAGAATGGTTTTGGCTGGAAGGGACTTTATATCCCATCCAGTGCCACTCCCTGCCATGGAGGGACACCTTCCACTATCCCAGGCTGCTCCAAGCCCATCCTGGCCTTGGACACTGCCAAGGATATCAATTCCACCTTAGATGCTTTTCCATCAGGCTGCTCCTGAACTATTTCTTTAAACTTCTGTTTACTGAAGTTTCCCTTTTCCCCTCCTACCAGAGGTCCCTGGGATTTTCTCCTGTTAGGGAACATTTTTCCCCTCAGAAATAATTTTCCTTTCTTTTCAGAGTCCAAAGGGGGCTATTTTTGTCCCTCAAAAGGGATTTGTCCCTCCAAACATTTTGTTTAATGCTGGTAGATTTAGAGCATCCATTTGGATCATCTTTCTCCCACCATATCCAGGTCCTGCCACTGCTTTTCCCTCTTTTCCTAGCATGGAATTTGCATTTTACTAAGGGAAGACCACAGGCAACCTTCTAGTTGCAGCATTTCTGAGATGTGGGGTTAAAAGCAGTTGATGTTGTCCTCCTACTTAAGCTGGAGCTTACAACATACATTTGGAATTTGCATCCCACATCAGTGGCAGCTTGAATTTGGGAGAATGTGTGTGATTTTCCCTTTGGAATGACTGTTTCAGAGTGATTTGCTGCTGCTACTTTATTTGGTTTGTAATAAAAATTAACAAATGTGGTTATAAAGTTAAATTAAATCATTTATACAGCAGATACTGAAGCATGAAAAAAATTAGGGAGTTAGTTACCAGGTGATTACAGGAGGAGGATCCTTTTTCCCTTACTTTTCCTTGTGTTAGCAGTGCTGTTTACATTTTAGTAAAATCCTGTACCTCTTTATACCAAATGAAAAGGAAACTAGAATTTTAGGAATTATTTTTCAATGAAATGTTCTGGTGAGATGTTTGCTGGGGAAGAGGAAAGCACAGGGAGCCAGATCCTGGCAGGGAACCCATGCTTGGAAAGGCTGAGGGTCAGAGTTCCCAACACCATGTTAAGGAAATGTAGGAATAAATCACTCTGGGAATACAGATGTGGAACTGAAATTATCCATAATTATCATATTAAACCCCAGTAGCATCCAGCAATAATGTGTTATCCTTCCAGCCATGTTATCCTTGGAATTTATCCCATCAATCTGACCAATCCAAGTGTGTGGCTGTGCCCTCTGTTGTGCTTGGTGGGAATTTTTCCTGTTTTTTTTTTTTTTTTTGCTTCTGCAGAATCCTGTCAGGAATATTCCTGCCTTCACGACCTCAGGTTTAATTTGGGAAGATTGGAGGGATAACATGAACACAGAAAGATCATGAGAGCAAAACCTGACATTTAGGTTAAAATACTATAAGTTAAGATAGGATCACTGGAGCAATGTCCACATTCCCATGGCATTTGTTTTAGAGATAAATACCATGGGAAGGTCAGAGTGTCTCAAATCAATTTGGGAATTGAGACAGAAAGGGAGGATATCAGGTCCAGAAAGGGATATTTGACACTCTGAAGATAAACTGCTGATAAATACATCTAATTAAGACAAAAATATTCTTTTCCTGAAAAAAAAATTACCATTGACTGTGACAAGCTGCTCAGGTAGTTACTAGGAAAGCAAGAACTTGATAAATGGATGGATTATTGCTCTAAAATGTGTCCAGGTCTATCTTTTTTTGAGCAAGCAGAGGAAGCCAAGGTAGTTTTTATGTGCTGGTGAAAGGATTAAAAGAGCTGCCACAAGGATCATGGAGGTCCAGACTGGTTTGAATTGGAAGGAGCCTTAAAGCCCATCCAGTGCCATCCCCTGCCATGGGCAGGGACACCTTCCACTATCCCAGGCTGCTCCAAGCCCCAAAGTCCAACCTGGCCTTGGACACTTCCAGGGATCCAGGGGCAGCCACAGCTTCTCTGGCCCTCTCCCCACCCTATATGAATAAAGATACCCACAATGTTAATCAAGTTGAGGTAAGCAATGTAATTAAAAAGCACCAAAACTTAATTTCTGAGGGGTTTTTATGGACCTCCATAAATGAAAATATAAATACATTTTTATTATAATATTCTATATGAATAGATATAAAGTCCACAAAGTAGAGGCAATTGAAGTGGCTCATATGGAGTCCATTCACATCCCACTATTAAGCTTCAGCTCTAAACCAATTTTCCAAATTATTATTGGGTTTGCTGGCTTGAAATTTAATTTTTTATTAAATCTCGCATTCGTGCTTTAGGAGATAGAAAAGTTTCATGGTGAATTTAAAGCATATTGGCTATGAGGCAAATTGAAAAAGGGCTGGGAGTGATGTGTTTAGCACAGAGGAGAAGAAGAAGAAGAAGTAAAAAAGTAGAGAGGAAAAGTTAAAATTTCACTTGGACACTTCCAGTAGTTGTGCCCTGCATTGTATCTGAGATGTGCTCAGTCTCCCTTTCCAGTTCTGATCAAGACACAGATAATTAAGATATAGTAAATTCAGAGGGTTTTTTGGTTTTTTAAAATTTTTATTTATTTTCAGTATTTTTGTGCACAAATAATGTATTTATTTTAATCCTGTTCTTTGTGGTCGCTTTGTTTATTTTCTGAGGGATAAACCCATTTTGTGGTTTCATACCCAAAGAAATCAATGAGGGTCTGGGACCCATCCTGGTTTCCATCCCATTCTGAATGTTCCCAAAATACCATTTATTATTTCTGTGGAAAAGTTAGAGTGAATCAAAGGGGCTAAATACCACATTGCTGTGATGGTCATGTTAAAAAATACCATGGAAATGGATGGAACTGGGGTCTGGAATAGATTAAAGTTGTCATGGCCAAAGGGTGGTTGTGTGGAGAAGGGAAGATTAAAACTCTGGATAAGGCTGAGGTAGGATGGGAATTAAAGTGGGTGTTAATTGTGGTTTATCCCTCAGATTTTTGGGATGCAGGTGGACTATCATTTATTGCAAGGGACCTTCTTACATCCAGGGATGGGATGGATGTGGATTCTGAGCAGTGAGTCTTGGGAAGGAATCAGAAATCACAGATATAAGCAGGTAGTGAGTTCATAAACTCAAAAAAGGAAATCATTAAAAATGTTTCAAATATTTCAGAGCAATTCCAGGGCAGGGGACGGAGCTGGGGAAGGGGCTGGAGCCCCAGGAGGGGCTGAGGGAGCTGGGAAAGGGGCTCAGCCTGGAGCAAAGGAGGCTCAGGGCAACCTTCTGGCTCTGCACAACTCCCTGACAGGAGGGGACAGCCAGGGGGGGTCGGGCTCTGCTGCCAGGGAACAGGGACAGGACAAGGGGAAACGGCCTCAAGCTGTGCCAGGGGAGGCTCAGCTTGGACACCAGGAGGAATTTTCCATGGCAAGGGAGGTTTGGAGTCCCCATGCCTGGAGGTGTTGATAAACTGTGTGGATGTGGCATGTGGGGACATTGTTAGTGGTGAGCAGGGTGGTGCTGGTTGATGGCTTGATTTGATGGTCTTGGTGGTCTTTTCCAACCTTAACAACTCTGATTCCATGGATACAGCACTGGGCTGGGGGGCAGAGGCACACCAACCCCACCCCAGTGACAGTGATACACCAATCCTACCTGGGGACAGTGAGAAACCAATCCCTTCACCCTTCCTGCCCCACAGCAGTGTTAAGCTCACAGAAATTCCCTTCCCTCCCACTCCATGGGGGTTTTCAAATCTTTTTCTGGGTGGCTTGGGCTGGATTCTTCTGCTTTCCTCTTCCCACAAAAATTCCAGCTTTTATCATCTGTTGATGCAAAATTATGGCATAAAAACACCTTTGCCAGTGTCTTAAAACATCTTCAAATAATATGTTGGGAAAAAAGCACCATTTTCCATCTGAGACATTCAAACATTGGAAAATAAGGAATTTATTCCCTTAGAAAGGTTATTAGAGCTGGAAGCACAGGATAAAGAGCAGGATACAGGAAGTTGGATGCTCATCTTTTGCTGCTTTGCTTCTCCCCTATCCAGAGGAATGCTCTGAAGGGATGAGCTGGGTGTTTCACTCCAGCTGATGCATTACTCCTGTTGTTCCCAATCCCTGGAATAAAAGGAAGGGAATAAAATCAGTGCAATTATCATGGTGGAGGGGTGGGAGGAATGCTGTTCTGCTCCCTCCCTCCAGAGCAAACACAAAACCTCTCACTAATTATTATTGATTTGTCAATCCATTAGATTCACCACTGGCAGAGGGTGCTATAAGGTCATTACCACTGCAGAATTATCCTGGAATTGTGCTGGGAATTAAATGTAGGGCTTCTGTTCAATCCCACCCCTTTAGAAGACAAAACAACATCTATAGTACCGCATAAAACGGGCATTTTCCTCTCTGACCTCATCAAAAGAACTCCAGCTTTAAATGCTTCCAGCTTTGGCAGCTTTTTTCCCCTGTCTTTCCCTGCCTTTCAGCAGCTTTTTAATCCCTAAGATTAGCATTTGCATTGGTAAAATGCACATTAAAAGGCTTTTCATAGCAATGGTTTTAGAGCTTAATAAATAAGGAGCAACAAGGAATTTTATTCCAACCTCTGATGCAGAATGGTGGGAGCAGAGGGATCTGCTCTGTGTATGTGTGTTTGAGTAAAAGGGGATTTTTCCATCAGTGAATAAAAGAGGAGATCACTGTTATATTGCATGATCCAAAACTTCATTCCATATATTCCTTATATCTAAATTTTTCTAGGAAGTTCAAAGCAATATTGATTCCAAAGGAAATGCTTCTAAGGCAGAGCTCAAGGGAAGATTGGCCACTTCTTGATGGGAAAAGTTTGAGTTCAATAGTTGGGACTGTGCCCCAGGGGTCCAATGTTTGTATAATCATGGACTATCCTGAGTTGTAAGGCTCCTGGCCCTGCACAGACACCCCAACAATCCCAGTCTGGCCCTGAGAGTGTTGTCCAAGCACTCCTGGAGCTCTGGCAGCCTCAGGGCCGTGCCCATTCCCTGCCCTTAGAATGGGAAAATGTGGTGTGGGGTGGAGGATTTGAAAACCACCTGGAAGATGAAAGGGGAAAGTGATAAAATATTCATGGAATCACGGAATAATTTAGGCCTGGAAAGACCCCTGGGATCATCAAATCAAACAAATCAAAACCAGTGCCACCATTAGACCATGTCACCAGGTGCCATTTGGTCTTCCACATACCTCCCTGCTATTCCCTGGAGAGAAGCAGCTGCAGATTCTGTCCAGAATTTTGAAGATCAGTGCACAGCTGATATTCCAACTCAGGAGACTCTCTGAGCAGATCCTCATCTGATGTTTATTTTGTTATCTATCAAATGAGTGTAATTTTCAAGAATTGAAAATATCTGCATAATACATTAAAAAAAAAATCTACATTCATGGATGAGTATCAAAAATTCCTTTTAAATTTATTTTAAAGAGTTTGAAGCATGAATTCAACCATTTCTTGCCATGAGGAAAATCTGAGGAGGAGGATTTGAGATGAGCTGAAGCCTCTCACTTCTTGTTGAAATTGTTTGGATTGCTGATTTAAAGACATCAGCACAGAGTCATGGAATGGTTTGGGTTCAAAGGGCCTCAAATCCCATCCAGTGTCACCTCTGCCATGGGCAGGGACACCTTCCACTATCCCAGGCTGCTCCAAACCCCAAAGTCCAACCTGGCCTTGGACACTTCCAGGGATGCAGGGGCAGCCACAGCTGCTCTGGGCACCCTGTGCCAGGGCCTGCCCACCCTTACAGTGGCTGGGTAGCCTTGGGTTGCAGTTCATTTCCTGAAAAGCAGCTTGGGTTTTAGTTACAAAATGTGTTGGCAGGGAAATTTTTGGAACTTTGTGAAGAATGGAAATTCCCATGGAGGTGGCCCCAAAGTGATTCCTGTTTAAGGCATGGAATTTTACCCATTAATGAATTTTCCTGTGTGATTTTTTGACAGATTACTGAGTTTTCTTAGTAGACTTGAATATATTCAAGGTCTATTATAAAAGAGATCTACAGATCTATATAAAATACAAATAGAAAAGATTCATTTTGTCTTTTACTTCCAATTTATCAGGCCATGGTGGTTCTTGTTCCACCTCATTATTCCCTGCTTTCCCACTTCTCAGATCCAAGCATCATTAGATCTTTACATTGCCACCTCTTGTCTATTGGACTTTTCAGTGGGTTTTGCATTTTCAAAGGGACAAACATTTTCCCTTTTTAATATGATTTTCCCTAATAACAGATCCTGTGGCAGCCTAATAGATGGAGGAAATAGTAACCTGAGGAATAAGCTTCAACAATCAGCTGTTCAGGAATGTAACACAAATCTTTCTGATCCACCCTGCAGACCTCCCCCAGTGAGTGAAAGTGCCCCGAAGGGAACCGTGGTCACCGTTGTCACCGCAGCCGCCCTGAACCAGACAGTCGTGTACTCCATTGTGTCAGGGAATGAAGAGGGTAAGTGTAAGAATAATAATATTAATATTAATATTTCAGTCTTGTGGTCATGGTGAGCACACCAAGATCTGCAAGAAAGGGTGGAGAAGTAGAACTGCTGAGGTGAATCACAGAATCGTTAAGGCTGGAAATGAACTCTCAAATCATCAAGGTGAAATCCCACCCCATCTGGACAAGCTCGAGGGAATTCCAGGGTTGGAAAGGACTTGAAGAAACTTGGGGAGGGACTTTTGATAAAGAACAGGATAAGGGGGAATGGCTTCAAGCTGGAGCAGAGAAGTTTAGATGGGATATTGGGAAGGAATTGTTCCCTGGCAGGGTGGGCAGGCCCTGGCACAGGGTGCCCAGAGCAGCTGTGGCTGCCCCTGGATCCCTGCAAGTGTCCAAGGCCAGGTTGGACTTTGGGGCTTGGAGCAGCCTGGGACAGTGGAAGGTGTCCCTGCCCATGGCAGGGGATGGCACTGGATGGGCTTTAAGATCCCTTCCAACCCAAACCATTCTGGGATTCTGTAACTATCATTATCAGGTCTTTGGAGATAAGCCAGAGATCAGATTAATTAGCAAAATTACAAGAAAATAATTCTCACTAATGTGAAAATTCCCATGGGTGCCACACTCATGTGAGTCCATGGCATGTTGAAATAAAAACATAAATAGCTTTGATGAAGTACTTGCTTAAAAATCTGGTTTAAGGGATTATAGACTCAGCCATGCTTTAACAGTTATAGGTTTAGAGCCTAATATCCAAAAAAAACATCCTGCTGGGATGCTTTATGTGATCCACCTGGAAGTCTTGACAAAATAACACAGAATTAGAGGGAGGGATGTAAATTCCCTATCCCATCATCCTTTTTCTGAGTGGGCTCTTTGTCATGTCCCATCTTTCCATTTGTACTCAAGTCCTGTGCAGGGAGTTGCACTCTCTGATCCTTTGGGTGCCTTCCAGCTCAGGATATTCCATGATTCTGTGATGCTGTGTTGGTTATCCCAGTAGCAGGGCAGATCCAGCTGCTCTGCTCCCTAAAAATATCTTCAAAGATGAGCTGTGTGGGGTTTTCCAAGCGGGAGGGAGGAAGGGAATGACTTGCTTGGCAGTGTCAGAGAATTGTGTCATCCACAAAATAAAACCCTTGGGCATTGAAAATTCCTGTTTATGCATCTCATAAGACTCCTGTGTTTTTTCCGGCTTCCAGATGTGTTTGCCATTAACAACAGAACAGGAGTGATCTCTGTGAAAAAGCCTCTGGATTATGAAAGTGTCCAACGTTACGAGCTCCGAGTGCAGGCAGACTCGCTGCAGGTGGTGAGATCCAACCTGCGGGTCCCCTCCAAAAGTAAGTGTCAAAACCCTTCCTTTTCCATCTTTTTTTAACAGATATTGCTGGTATTTGCTGAGAGTGCTGTAACTGCTCCCCAGTGACCTTGCTGTGTTTTAGGGGGGTGATGGTGATGAAGGAATCACAGCCCACACTGCATTTTAGGATCTCTTGGCCTGACTTGCCCCGAGCAGCTGTGGCTGGCCCTGGATCCCAGGAAGTGTCCAAAGCCAGGCTGGACAGGGCTTGGAGCAGCCTGGGATAGTGGGAGCTGTCCCTGCCCATGGCAGGGTGTGGCTCTGGATGGGCTTTGAGATTCCTTGCAACCCAAACCACTCTGGGACTCTGGGATTCCATGTTAGTTGAAGGTGCTCAAATGTTTGGGAACATGCCATAAATCTTGGGAATGGCCTGAGACACTGTACAGGGGATGTCAGTTCCAATACCTTCATCAGGATTTCTTTCCAATGCTTCCCAGAGAACAAGCAAGAGACTTTGGGATTTTGAGCCTGGATTATCATGAATATTTCTTTTTCCTTGAGTAAGAATTTGAGTGGGTGGGGTGTGACATGTCAGGGTTAATCAGTGGTCAGGAGCTTGGTTTTGTTAAGAGCCACTGTCAAGGATATACCTGCTAGGGGTCAGAAAGGCAGAGCTGCCTGCTTCTCCCAGTGCCTGGGAGAAATCCAGATAAGGTTATATCCATAAAACCACAGCCAAGCAATACCCAGGGAGCAGATCAGGCTTCCATGCAGCACACAGCTTTTTCCAAAACTTTCTGACATGGCTGAAGACACGAGGCAGTCAGCAGGTCCTTCCCTCCATTCCCTCTTCTGACTCACACTCTACGCTAGAGCAGCTCTCTCAACTGAGAAGCAGCTCCAAAAAAGTGATGGCTGAATTACCTTACTCAGGAATGTTTGATAATGACTGGAGTTTGACTTCAGGCCAGCTTAAAGGAACACAAGCTGGGTGTCTTTGGTTCTCCAGGAGTATACAACATATATATTCCTTAGAATGTGCACTGTGCTGCAGGGATGGCTAAAGAATTTGATCAATGTATATATTTAAAATACTTTAGAAGTGTCTGGCCAGCTGAATTACTTATGACTCTGTAATGGAGATTCCTTGGTCTCTGGGTTTGATTCCTGCTTTTACACAATGAATGCCTTTCCATTTTCTTGGCACTTTGTTTATTTTTGAGGAATTTTAATCAGGGTAAACACTACTTCTGAGTTTCAGGGTACTGAATTGATGAGCTGCAGTGGGAGGAGATGGGGCACAATTAACACATCACTGTGGGCTTTGCTGAGGTTGAACTGATGAACCATTTTGGAGCTGGGTGACTCAGAATGCCCAGCCCCAGGATTCTGCAACACTGAATTAATACAGAGGTGTGAAACCCAGTGGCAGTGACCTGCTGCCAGGTCTGGTCTTGGATACCCCTGAATCAGTGGAATTTGTTCTAGAATTTGTCAGTGACCTACTCTGGAGCTGCAGGGATTTCTGAGACACTGACTTCAAGATACAAGGAACGGAGCTGGGGAAGGGGCTGGAGCCCCAGGAGGGCTGAGGGAGCTGGGAAAGGGGCTCAGCCTGGAGCAAAGGAGGCTCAGGGCAACCTTCTGGCTCTGCACAACTCCCTGACAGGAGGGGACAGCCAGGGGGGGTCGGGCTCTGCTGCCAGGGAACAGGGACAGGACAAGGGGAAACGGCCTCAAGCTGTGCCAGGGGAGGCTCAGCTTGGACAGCAGGAGGAATTTCTCCATGGCAAGGGAGCTCAGGCCTTGGCAGGGGCTGCCCAGGGAGGTTTGGAGTCCCCATGCCTGGAGGTGTCCAGGGAAGGGCTGGACGTGGCACTCAGTGCTCTGGGCTGGGGACAAGGTGGGGATGAGGCACAGCTTGGACTCCATGGGCTGGGAGGGATTTTCCAGCCTCAGTGACCCTGGGATTCTGTAAATAACACATCTCTGACAAACTGCTCAGCCACCACACAGGGCTGAATGTCACAAAGCTCTGAAGCTGGGTACCAAATTGTTTTCAGTGATGGTATAGGAATTAATATAGAGAAGAAGGAGCTGGAGTTTTCATCTGTGCAGGTGGAAAGTGAAAGTGCATTAAGTGTAACTGAGCTTGTCATTCAGTGATGGTGCCAGGTGATAGCATGGCAATAATTGAATAAATATATGAGGAGAGAAAGTAAATTGAGATGTCCTTTGGAGTATGAGAACATCAAATTGGTGACTTAAACTGGGGTTTTCATAGATGCTAAATCATGCAAAGTCACACTCTTGCCTTCAGCAGAGTCAAACTCATTAAAGGAGTTACTTTAACTGAAACTTTATGATATGAAATTGCTGTGGTTTTACTTCATTTGAATGAAAGATGAGCTGGGTTTGGTGATGAGGATGAGTTAAAAAGCTTGGAGTTCTCCCTGGGGATTCTGATGATGCTAAGGACCTTCAATATTAGTGGAGTTTGGACAGAGCTCTGAGGCACAGGGTGGGATTCCTGGGGCTATACTGCGCCGAGCCAGGAATTGCACTTGCTACTCCTTGAGGTAAGAAGGTAAGGGGCAGGAGGAAGCAGAAAGATTTGTGTGGAAGCAGAGAAAGCAGCAATGGGAAAGTGCTCCCTAAATACAGGGACAAAGAGCATTGGAGCAGGGTGAACAAAGAGGGACAAAGAGAGGCTTTTACCTCTGAATTCAGCCTGGTCCCAGTTGTAGAACCAAAGCATTAGTGGGTATGAGCAGAGAAGCTGTGGCTGCCCCTGGATCCCTGGAAGTGTCCAAGGCCAGGTTGGACTTTGGGGCTTGGAGCAACCTGGGATAGTGGAAGGTGTCCCTGCCCATGGCAGGGGATGGCACTGGATGGGCTTTGAGGTCCCTTCCAACTCAAATCATCCTGGAATTCTATGATTTCACATTCCTATAGATGTAAAGATAATAATAGATCCCTATGGTGGATTTTCCTGTATTTAAGAGGAATTAGGTGACAAAGCGGAGATTGGTCACAGGTCATACTCCATGATCTTGGAGGTCTTTTCCAGCCTAGATGATTCTATGATAGAACCCTGTTAGACATGTTTTTTTATCTTACTGTCTGAATATTTGAAAACAAAGTCACACTTCCATTGATTATTTCCATGTTTTATCCAGTCAGGTAGAACTGTTTGGCACCTTTGGCACCCCCAGGGCTGGTACAACGGCCCTGTCCTGATTCTGCTGTACTCCCAGCTATGAGCAGAGTTTTGCTTTGGAGACTGGGGGTAAGGCAACAGGCCTGTCTCCTTCAGTTTTTGGTTTTCCAAACACAAAAAACCCCTTGGGAATAAAGTGGAAATGGAAGTTTTACAACTTAAATTCTGCAGCTGCTCCACAGTAATTGGGAATGATGATTCTACTACGTTAAATATGAACATGAATTCTGTGTCCCTGTGGTGTTGATGTAACAGTAAAGCAGCCGTATGTTTTTAGTTGCAAAAAAAAGTTGGTGCTGGTGGTGCTTTACAAGTTGGCTGCTCTGGCAGTTCCCAAATCCAGGATGTGACAGATGGGCTCAATGCAAGCAGAGCCTGGAGAGCTCATCCTGCTGCCTCACAGCTCTGGGGAAGCTTGGGACAAACTTCCAACTTCTTTGGGCAGCAAAGCAGTGCATTTTAGAGAGGCTGCATAAAACCTGAGCTCCCGTTCAGGTTGTTATTTGTTAGAAAAAGAGGTTTGATGTGGATTTAAATCAGACCTTGTGTCTGTGCTACTCCAAACATGTTGCTGTTCACTTCTTTTTGCACTCTCTCGAGCAGTGACAGCACATGATGATCTTCAGGCTTTATGTGCTCATTTAGATCTAAATGCTACTGAAAAATATTCAGTGCTGATTCCTACTTGGTTCTGCCAAATCCAGGAATGTGAGATGAAGCCCAGCTGCAGTTCAGCACAGCTCACCTGCCAAAGCACAAAGCCTGCTCCACATACTTGTAAGGCAGGAGTAAAGCAAAGTGCTCCTAAACCCTGGCAAATTACAGTTCTCCCTCCCAGTTGGATTCAGATGAACTTTGGAAAGGTTCTTTGAAATCTGCTGTTGCCTCCTGCAGAATTGCTTTTGGATATGCAGGGATTTATGTTAGAATTATCCATGCATGAAGAGCAGCTGGATCCATGGCTGGGTTTGAATGTTGCAGAAGGCAAGTGCAGTGCTGCTGGTGAAAACGCTGAGTAAAACTCACCTGGGAACACTCAAAGCATCGTTGATGCTGTCCCAGTGTCCAAAAATCATTACTTTAGTTCAGCTTCATTTCTGCAGCCTGGCAAGGAACTACAGGCTCATGTGGATCTGACACATTTTCAGATGGGGAGACTGGAAAAGAGGATGCTCCAACAAGGATGTTTGGGAAAAACTCCTGGAAATTAAGTGCTAGTACATACCAGTGACCCAGGAGTTTTTGTTTGGCTTGTTTTCTGTGTTATTTATTCATGGTCTACTCATTATAGATGTTTCAGAGGTTCCTCAGCTTTGCTTTAGAGCAGCTTTCAGGGTGTTTTCATTCCCCTTAAGCAAACCACAGAAGCTGAAAGAACCAAAAGTCTTGGCAGTGATTATTTAGCTGGTTCCTATAAGCTGAGGATGTCTTAGAAGCAGCTGCAGTTCTGTATTTTCTGTGCTCTGCAGCTCATCTCCAGGGGTCTGGGGAAGAGGAGGAAAAATTAACCTTGCAGAAAACCAAGGTACCACTGAAATCAATTTTCTTGGCTCTTTTTGGTGACTTTGGCAGCCTGTGCTGCTTTGTCCAGGGAAAGATACTTTTTGTTCATTCACCTGGACAGCTCTTTAGGCAGCACAATCATAAGTAATAAGATCTTATATTTGGATTCTGGGAGATCTCACAAGAATTACCATCAAGGAGTAAATCCTGCTTTCAACATCTGGAATCCATGAAGGAAAAAAGTAACTGGAGCTGGATTCAAAACTCAGAACATCAAAGATGGGAGGTTTTACATGCATGGGGGTGTACATTTCCCCTCTGGAAGGTGAGTGTGAATACTGACAGTCTGTGATGATCACTATTCTCACCAAGTGGGTTCAAGCCACACCCAGTGTTTAGAAAAGCAGGTAAAAATGTGGAATATGAAGAAAAAAGGAGTCTAATGATAGAGTCTAAATCAGACTGTCTAAGAGTGCACTTCATTGATGGCCTATTCCATCAGGCTGGGGGCTGGGGGTGGAGGAATGGTGGGTTGAGAGTACCAGAGCCCCTGTGCAGGGAATATTCCTGAATCAAGCAGAGGGACTGGGAAAAATCCCTACGGGAAAGGGTCTGGCATGATTTTCCCAAATGGCCCAGCTGCTGCTGACATATTTTAGTGAGAATTCCCCTGTGAGTGTAAGGCAACTTCTGTAGCTGCTGGAGAGCCCTTTCCAGGTTTGGAATTGGATCCAAAGGTGGGATAGGGAGGAGCTCACAGATGTCACATTTCACTCCATCTGCTAGAAAGGACTGTGTTTAGAAATCAGGCAGGAAGCTGAAATACAGGTAGATTCAATGGTGATGGTCCTAATGTTGGCCTGTGGATATGCAGGGTATTTAATTTGCTTTGCACTTAATGTAATAACTTCCATTTCTCCAGTCTCAAAGCATTCACCCTTTGCTAAACAAATCAGCATTTTGGCAGCTTACAGAACTGCCAGCAAATTAAACAAATGGGGAGTTGAACAAATTGCAAGGCAAACTCTGAACAAGACTCGGCCGCCTCCCCCAGTCGGGCCTGACATGACAAAAATGAGCAATATACAAATGATGTTTAATTTGAATTAGAGAAAACCAGTGCAGGTGAGCCAATACCTGATGCCACCTGCAAGGATAAAATTAAGATCTACCCTTCAGCACCAAACTGGTGGCAGCCAGTGATAGGACTGGTTATAGGCTCAGCAGGGCAAGGTCACTTCCACACATAATCCTGCTTTTAATGACACCTTCTTCCCTAAAGGGAGGAGCTGCAGTGGGAAAGTCTGTCTGGGAATCTCATTTTCCTGCTGTAGTTCAGTACTGCAGCCAGAGATACTAAGGATCTGATTGAAGAAGACAGTTTTGATAACTAATGGAATTTCCTTTATTTTCTTTCATTTCTTTTTTCCTCCCTTCTCTCCACACTGAAGAACCTCACACAAAGGTTCAGGCTGAAGGGAGCTCAGAGGGCAGCTGGTGCCACCTCCCTGCTCCAGCAGGGCCATCCCAGAGCCCAGGGCACAGCATTGTGTGCACACAGCTCTGGCACAGCCCCAGGCAGGAGAGCCCACAGCCTCTCTGGCCAATGTGTTCAGGGCTGGGCACTGCCCAGGGAAGAAGTTGTGCCTCCTGGCCAGGGGGAATTGCTGCCATCAGGCCCT